>NW_007261825.1:0-815 GCF_000164805.1 Carlito syrichta | reverse complement strand
CAGCAGGGATACAGCCAACAGACTGGGAAAAACGATTCTCTACCTATATATCTCTAAAAAGTCATAACATCTAGGATCTACAAGAAACTCAAACACTCCGAAAATTCAGACAAACATTGCCTTGGAAAAGTGTGTAAAATACGAGATTGGAAAATTTTCATAAGAAGAGATAAGGGCAGTACGGAGACACATGAAAATTTCTCAGCATCACTCATCCTCAAAGAAATGCAAATGAAACCACTGTGAAATACCACATACCACCTGTAATACTGGCCATTTTTAATAAAACAAAAAAATAACAGATGCAGGTCAGGATTTGGGAAATAATAAATCCTTCTACACTGCACGTGGACTGAAGAGTATAGCAACATCTTGGGAAAACTGTGTGGTGGTTTGTAAAGGGACAAGATTTTGATCTACCATGTGACTCAGTATTCCCCTGTAGAGAATATACCTGGAGGAACTGAATCATTTTACCAAAAAGATACCTGCAGTAGTATGTTTTTTACCACTCTAATCACAGTTGCAAAAAAAATATGGACCCAACAAAGTCGCCCATCAAACAGGAATGAGTAAAATAAATGATTTATATACACAGTGGAATATTATGCAACCTTAAAAAGGGCAGGTAGAAGGATTTTGCAGAACGTTTGATGGATATGAGGTAGTTCATTTTCAGTGATTTATCACAGAATCAAAGAACAGCGTTCCATATATTCTGATTCATGAAGTGAACTGGATCACTTATAGTGCTGTAAGAAAGCAATTGGCAGTAGTGGAAACCTGTTTAGAGGGAGGGTTGACATTGGTAGTGG
>NW_007261824.1:0-732 GCF_000164805.1 Carlito syrichta | reverse complement strand
TAAGTGCTATAAGAAGGCACAATGTATAATAAATCTTAAAAATTTAGAAAATAAAACAGTATCGTAATTTACTACAGCTTTTCTCATTCTTAAAATTTATGTACATTTTCTTGGTCCCCTCTGTATTTTCTGCTTATTAATTTTGATTAAATGTTGCTGATGTGCAATTTTTTAAAGAAAAGTTTCCCTTATATATTTGAAGGAAATATAAAATCACATTCCCTTTATATTTTAACCCAATTAATATTTTTAAAAGAGTATTTCTATTGAATCTCCTAGTGTTTTCTCTAATTAAGACATAAAGCTATACTCTGCATCAAAGTATCCGATTAATCTGATACTTTTTATTACCAAGCATTTACAATGAGGCACACAGAAAAAAGAGAATTTGGGGCCCAATACATATAAACCAAAATAACATGGAGATTTACAAAGTAGTAAATATTTGGGCTCTACACTTGTATAAAAATTGAGATAATTAAAAATTCTGAAAAATTGATTATGTTCTTAGCAAAAGCAATGTTCAAATCCTGTGGGAAAAACTGCTCAAAGTCTGTTACACAACACTAAAAACATCTAAAAGTTTTTAAACTAAAAAAAGTCCTTAAATATTATTTGTTTGTGCTATAACAAAGCTACAACAGGACTTGGTGATCATAATAATGAAAGAGTACCTCGTAGACAATCCCCTGAGGTCCCCTCCCAGTTTGGGAGATTCTTAGTCCTCTCAAT
>NW_007261823.1:0-758 GCF_000164805.1 Carlito syrichta | reverse complement strand
ATCACAATTGCAAAAAAACATGGTACCACAATTTGCCCATCAAAGTTGGAATGGGTAAAATAAATGTGGTTTATACACACTGGAATCTTATGCAGCTTTAAGAAAGGACAGTTATAAGAATTTTGCAGAACGTTTAATGGATATGAGGTAGGTCATTTTCAATAATTTATCACAGAAACAAAGAACAGAGTTCCATATGTTCTCACTCATGAACTGAACTTGATGACTTATAGTGCTGTAAGAAAGTGATTGGCAATAGTGGAAAACTGTTTAGGGGCAGGGGTGAGAATGGCAGTGGAGGAATGCTGCTAATGAAGGTAGGGGCATACCTCATCAACCAGGGACCCTGCAAAATCAATGTTTGTGTATCTAACTCCGAATTGTAACCCATATTTATTAAAAATTTAAAATAAATTATTAAAAAAATAAATAAATGAAACCTGTAAAACAGGCAACTGACTTTATTTATTTATTATATTTTTCTACTGCAAAAATGGTTACAATTCAAGGTTTAGCCTAGAAATGTTCATTATGCCGTGATTAATTTTTTAAGAATTGTAAAATACTCCAATGATAACTCTTTTTCCTTTTAATACGTTGGAATTCAAGGTATAATTCTGCCTTCAATATTGACAACTACAGTGTCTCTCACATAAATTCTGAATGTTTTATACTGCCTAAATTGAAACTTGTTGAGATTCCAGATCTATATCTTTCTTAGAAAAGTGAACCTTGCGGTTCAATGTACCTAAGAGCTG
>NW_007261822.1:0-821 GCF_000164805.1 Carlito syrichta | reverse complement strand
TATTCGATTAATCTGATACTTTTAATCACCAAGCATTTAAAATCAGGCAAACAGAAAAAAGAAAATTTGGGGCCCAATATACATAAACCAAAGTAACATGGAGATTTACACAGTAGTAAGTATTTGCGCTCTGCACTAGTATAAAAATTTAGATGATTGAAAATTCTGGAAAATTGACGATGATCTTAGCTAAAGCAGTGTTCAAATCCTGTTAGAAAAACGGCTCAAAGCTGTGACATAATACTAAAAACATCCAAAAGTTTCTAAACTACAGAAAGTGCTAAAATAGCATGTGGTTTTGCTATAACCAAACTCCAACAGGATTCAGTGTCCATAATAATAAAAGACTACCTCATGGGCAACCCCTCAGGTCTCCTCCCAGTGAGGAAGTTTCTCTGTCCACTCAATAAATACTACATTACAAAAAAAAGACTACCTCGTTTAGTGGATTCTTGAATGGTCTCTTATCCCTGGAGAAGTTTTTGGATAAGTGTGAATACATGGTTTTCTTCACATCTTGGGAATGAAATCCACAATGTCTACTGCATTTGGCAGAGCACTGTACACAGGCCTTGAAGCCTAAAGATTGCTCAGTAGTCAATGTGGCTCCATTATAATGTCAAAGTTCTGGGGCTGATGTCATAAATGACAATTTTACATGCTTGTTTCCCTGACATTGCTAACCTCTTTAATGTAAAAGTTAGGCAGTCTACAGATTCAATGAAATAACCATTAAGTGAACATCATTCTACTCAGACATGGAAATTACAATAAAGAATTCATATGAGCTGGGCTCGGTGACTCAGCCTGTAATCGCGGGG
>NW_007261821.1:0-796 GCF_000164805.1 Carlito syrichta | reverse complement strand
GAGTAAAAGTTTCAGATTAATCAAATACTATGTTGCAGAGTACAGCTTTATGTGTTAGGTAGAAAAAATACTAGGGGTCAATGGAAATACACTTTAAAAATATAAATTGGGTTAAAATATAAAAGGAATGAGATTTTATATTTCCTTCAAATATATACGGGAAATATTTCTCTAACGATTGCACATCTGTAACATTTAATCAAAATTAACAAGCCAAAAATACAGAGTGCAACAAGAAAATATACACAAATTTTAAGAAAGGAAAAAGCTGTATTAAACAACAATACTGTTTTATTTTCTAAAATTTTTCATATTTATTATTCATTTTACCTTCTGAATAGCACTTGGGTACACTAAATCTCAAGGTTCCGTTTTCTAGGAAACATATAGATCTGGAATCTCAACAAGTTTCAACTAAGGGAAAATAAAACATTGAGAATTTATGTGAGAAACACTGTAGTTGTCAGTTTTGAAGGCAGAATTATACCATGTATCCCAAAGTATTAAAATGAAAATCAGTTATCATTGGAGAATTATACAATTATTAAAACATCAATTCCTGCATAATGAACATTTCTAGGCCCAACCCTGAATTGTAACCATTTTTAAAGAAAAAAAAAGTAGAATAAACAAATAAAGTCAGTTGCATGTTTTACAGCTTCATTTAATTATTTATTTAATTATTTATTTTAATTTATTAAATAATGTGGTGACAATTCAGAGTTAGATATACAAACATTGGTTATGGTGCGTCCCTGGATGATGAGGTATGCCTCTCGCATCCTTAGCAGTATCG
>NW_007261820.1:0-683 GCF_000164805.1 Carlito syrichta | reverse complement strand
TTCTAACATAAATTTTGAATGATTTATTCTGTGTAAATTGAAACTTGTTGAGATTCCAAATCTATATCATTCTTAGGAAACTGAACTTTGATTCAGTGTACTTAAGCGCTATTCAGAAGACAGAATGCATAACAAATCTTAAAAAATTTAGAAAATAAAACAGCATTGTAATTTAATACAGCTTTTTCCATTCTTAAAATTTGTGTACATTTTCTTGGTGCACTCTGTATTTTCTGCTTGTTAATTTTGTTTAAATGCTACAGATGAGCAATCCTTAGAGAAAAGATTACCTTAGATTGTTGAAAGAAAAATAAAATTACCTTCCCTGTATATTTTAACCCAATTTATATTTTTAAAAGAGTATTTCCATTGAATCCCCAAGTATTTTCTCTACCTAAGACATAATGCTGTACTCTGCAACAAAGTATCTGATTAATCCAATACTTTTAATCTCCAAGCATTTACAATGAGGCACACATAAAAAAAGAGAATTTGAGGCCCTATATATATGAACCAAAATAACACGGATATTTACAAAGTAGTAAGTATTTGGGCTCTGCATTAGTATAAAAATTTAGATAACTGAACATTTTGGAAAATTGATTATGGTATTATCAAAAGCAATGTTCAAATCGTGTAGGAAAAACTGTTCAAAGGCTGTAACACAATACAAAAGACATCCA
>NW_007261819.1:0-765 GCF_000164805.1 Carlito syrichta | reverse complement strand
AGAAACAAAAGAACAGAGTTCCATATGTTCTCACTCATGAGTTGAACTTAGAGTGCTGTAAGAAAGAGATTGGCACTAGTGGAAAACTGTTTAGGGTTTGGGTGAGATTGACAGTGGAGGGATACTGCTAAGGAAGGGAGGTGCATACTTCATCAACGAGAGACCCTGCATAATCAATGTTTGTATAACTAACTCTGAATTGTTCCCCACATTTTAAACAAAATTAAAATAGCCGAGTTCAGTGGCTCAGTCTGTAATCCCGCAACTTTGGGAGGCTGAGGTGACTGGATTGCCTGGGTCTGCGCGTTAGAAACCCACCTGGCAGCGACACCTCATCTCTACAATAAATGAAAAAATATCAGCCATAAGTGGTAGTGTATGCGTGAAATTTTGGCTACTCAGAAGGCTGACGCTGAAGGATCACCTGAGCACAGCAGAGAGGCTTCGGTGGCCGGAAGCGGCCACTACACTCCAGTCTGTGTGAAAGAGTGAGACTCCAACTCAAAAAAAATTGTAATAAATAATTAAATAAATAAATGAATTAAAGGTGTAAAACATGCAACTAATTTTATTTCTTTATTTTATTTTTTATTGTTTTTTACTTTAAAAATGGTTACAATTCACGGTTGGGCCAAGAAATGTTCATTATGCAGGGATTGATATTTTAAGAAGTTATAACACTCCAATGATAACTGCTTTTCCTTTTAATACGTTGGAATACATGGACTAATTCAGCCTTCAAAATTGACAACTACACTGTTTCTC
>NW_007261818.1:0-733 GCF_000164805.1 Carlito syrichta | reverse complement strand
TCTGCCCGTACCTCTTCTTATGAAAAGTGTCCAATCAAGTATATTGCACACTTTTCAAGGGGAATGTTTGTGTGATATTTCTGAGTGTTTGAGTTTCTTGTAGATCCTAGATGTTATACCTATTTACAGATATGTGGAGAATCGCTTTTCCCATTCTGTTGGCTGTATCCCTGTTCTTCTGATGGGTTCTCTTGTTATGCAGACGTATATTAATTTGATGAGATCCCATTTGTCTAACTTATTTCTTAAGGCATGGGTATATAGGGCTCTCAATAGTAATTAGTTGCCTGTTCCAGTTTCCCTAATGGTGTCTCCTTAGTTTTCAAAGACTATTATAATCTATTTTTTTACGTTTAGTTCTTTGATCCATTTAGAGTTAATGTGTATGGTGATAGATTGTGGTCCTGTTTCAGTCTTGTGCATGTTGTCATCCTTTTCCCAGCACCATTTACTGAATATGTTCTAAATTATCCAGTGGGTCTTGGCGGTTTTCTTAAAGATGAGTGGGTTAAGAATTTGAGGATTTCATTCTCTCTCCTGATCCATTGGCCTATGGACCTATTCTTGTACTAATACCAGGCTGTGTTGATTATTGTAAACATATAGTAAAATTTTAAGTCTGGAACTGTGATAGCTCCTGCTTTGCCCCTTTTTATAAGATTCTTTTGGCTATTCATGATTGTTTGTGGTTTCATATGAATATTTTATTGTAATTTCCAGGTCTGAGAAGAAG
>NW_007261817.1:20154-31218 GCF_000164805.1 Carlito syrichta | reverse complement strand
TTGTCCACTGAATTGGCCTAGAACTCCTAGGGCTGCACCCTTATTTTCGTGGACGTATAAGGTAAAAGATCGGTGGACATCGGGTAGCCGTAGGGCGGGAGCCCGGAGGAGAGCCTGTTGGAGGGCGGTAAAAGACTGTCTAACGACTGAGAGGGAGAGTAATGTTTCCTTAGGGTCACCTTTAGCCAGGTCATAGAGTGGCTTGGCAAGAAGGGTGAAATTGGGGATCCAGACTCGGAAGTAGCCCGTCAATCCCAGAAATGACTGGATTTCTTCCTTTGTTTTGGGCACTGGGAGAGAATGAATAACAGACTTGCAGCTGGTTGTTGTGGCCTTTTGTTGGTGTAAAATGGGTAACCAAGGTAGGTGACTTGTGTTTTGGATAGCTGAGCTTTGTGGGGGGAAGCTCGGTATCCCCTTTGTGCTAGAAAGTTGAGAAGCAGGACAGTGTCCGTGTGAGAGTCAGTTATAGTGGGCTGCATAAGAGAAGGTCGTCTACATACTGGATGAGAGCGGATTTGGGGAGTGACAGAAGTTTAAGGTCGGCCGCTAGAGCCTGGCCGAACAGATGGGAACTGTCCTGAAATCCCTGTGGGAGGGCCGTCCATGTGAGCTGTTGAGAGTGACAGGAAGTAGGGTCGGTCCAAGTAAACACGAAAATGTCCTGGGAGTCAGCTGCCAAGAGAATGGTGAAGAATGCATCTTTAAGGTCTATAACTGAAAAGTGAGTTGCCGTCGGAGGAATGGTAGACAGGATGGTATAAGGGTTGGGAACCAGTGGGTGAATGGGGAGAACGGCTGCATTTATTAGTCGAAGGTCTTGGACTAGCCGGTAGGTTTCATCAGGTTTTTTTACGGCCAAGATGGGAGTATTGTATGGCGAGTTGGTGGGCCTTAAGTATCCCTTGCATAGTAGGGTGTTTATGACAGGCTGAAGACCTAGCAGACTGGCCCTGGGGAGAGGGTATTGTGGTTGACTGGGGTGAGTGGACGGGTCCTTTAACTGGATGTGAACAGGCGGGCACTGGGCCAGTGAAGGGGTGTGGACGTCCCAGACTAGTGGGTTAACCACCACAGCGAGCAAGGGAGGGAGCGAGGCAGGTTGTGGGGAGGGAGGCCAGGGACTAGAGGCCAAAAGGAGGAGTAAGAAAGTTGTTGGTAGTGGGTTGGTGAGGGCAGCGACGGGGTTGAAGGTGATGGAAGCCTGAAATTTGGCCAGGATGTCCCTCCCCATAAGGGGTATAGGGCACTGAGGCATGACAAGGAAGGAGTGGGTAAATGGGACGCTAGCAAATAAGCATGTTAGCGTAGGAGTTGTGCGTGGGAAGAAGGTTTGGCCCCCTACCCTGACTACCGGGGACCAGGACGGTGAGGTTGGTCCCCAGAACTCCCGCAGGACAGAAAGGGTGGCTCCAGTGTGTAGCAGGAAGAGGATGGGACGTCCATCAACCGTAATATTGACCCCAGGCTCCCGAGCATTTGAGATATGTGTTGGGTGGGGAAACCCAGGGCCCCATCATTCCAAAGCAGCCATACCCAGGAGGTCCAGGGTGGAGTTGGGGGCTGACCCTGCTCCTCTCTGGGGGCTGGGGCAGTCCACCGCCCAATGTCCTGGAAGATTGCACCAGGGGCAAGGTTTCGATGGAGGTTTAGGGTTAGGGCAGGCTCGCGCCCAATATCCCTCCTTGCTGCATTTGAAACAGGGCCCTGGAGGGTCGCATTTGTTCTGGACGCCTCCTCTACCACTGTGAGGGCCGGTGTCTGTCCCGCGAAGAGCCTGAGCCAGCATTTGGTATTTTTGCCGCTTAGCCTTTTCGTCCCGGTTGTGGTATACCTTGAAGACGGCAGCCAAAACCTCATTTTGGGGTGTAAGGGGCCCTTGATCTAGCCTTTTAAATTTAACTTTAATGTCAGGGTAGCTTTGGGAGAAGAAATAAGTCATAAGGAGTTGACGGCCGTCTGGGGTTTCTGTGTCTAAATTAGTAAATTGTTGGAGGGCCTTGGTAAGGCGATCAAGGAAGGAGGAAGGGTTTTCATTTTTGTCTTGGTCCACTTCCTGGAGTTTTTCAAAATTAACAACCTTTTGCGCTGCCCGCCTCAACCCAGAAACGAGACAGGTAGAGAACTGATCCCTGGCACCGAGGCCGTTGGGGGAGTTATAGTCCCAGTCAGGGTCCTGGTCCGGGACTGCCACTGCCCCGAGGGGGTGTGCTGGGGAGGTCCGATGGACCTCATCCGCGTATGTTCTAGCCTGTTCCCACACTCTTCTGCGCTCTTCGGGGAGTAGGGTATTGGAGAGAACCATGTAGATGTTGTGAAAGGTGAGACTATAGGCCTGGAGGAGGTATTGGAATTCCTTGACATAGGTGGTTGGGTTAGTTGTAAAGGACCCGAGGTGTTTTTCTACCTGGGTCAGGTCAAGATAGAGAATGGGACATGAACTTGAACAATGCCTTCAGTGCTTGCCACTTCACGAAGAGGAGTGAGAGTGACTGGGGCTGTTTTGGAGCGGGTAACAAGAGGACTGCACGGGGTGGCAGGAACTGGAGGAAGGGGTGAGTAAAGATTAGGGATGGCGGGGGCAGACGGGGGAGGAGGCTGCAGGGGCAAATGAGGTTGTCAATAGGGAGGAGGTTCATCAGAGACAGAAGAAGGAGGTGGGTTAGAGATGGAAGAGGGAGGTGGCAGCTTTGGAGGGAGAGCGGGGCACTTTGCAGCCACGAGGAGGTGAACCGGTTTACATCGGAAGCAGACAAGAGTGTTCCTGGAGTAAAGAGAAAGACTGGACATAGGGAATCTCTGCCCACTTTTTTGAATGCTTGCAGAAGTTATAGAGGTCCCATATAATGTCGGGGTTTAGGGACCCATAATGGGGCCACTTATTTTGGTTGTCCAAGCGATAGGTAGGCCAGTCTTGGGTAATGAAGCAGATTAAAAGCTTGGGTTTAATGTTGGGATTGAGGAAGAGAGTAGAGAGGTTGTCTAAGAGGCATTTGAGGGGAGAGTTGGCCGGCAGGTATGACAAATTTCCCATTTTAACAGCTGGGGCTGAGCAGATTGTCTCCTGGACAGCCAGCTGTCAGGACATGAGGAGGTTGCAATAAAGCCTGTCATCACAGAACGTTATTACAACCCGCAGTTCTCCTGGAGAATCGAGGAGGTTGAGGGCAACCTGGTACTAGGATTTTTGGTGAAGAGGATGCCCAAAACCAGACGGCAGGAGGGAGCAGACTTGAAATACCTGATGACCGAGGGAAGGGAAAACCAGTCCAGGTTTGCTGTGGCCTCAAAGACCTAGGCGGGAGAGGGGAAAACCAGTAGGAGTCTGCTGTGGCCTTAAAGACCTAGGTGGGGCGTGAGCCCCCCCTCGCCTGGGGCCAAAAGGGCTGCCGGACGATCATCGGTCAGTTCCCTCCAGTTATCCTGAGCAAGGTTGTAGGTTTTCCAGTTAGGTGCACTTACCAATCCAAGGGCCGGTGATGGATGCTGGCATTCAAGAAAGTGGGCGAAGGCCTTAAGGGGTGAGTCTCGCTGGCGCCGGAACAGGGTCTCGCCTGAGGGTAAGAGGAACCTGATCCGAGTCACGGCACCAATGAAAGACAGTGGCGCACAGTGAGACTCAACACCCGGTAAGGCCAAGAGATTTAATGGGTAGAACGTGGTGGGCTACAGGACCTGAAGGTCAGGCTGTAGCACAGAAGCAAGGGCGTACCAGCCTTTATGGGGGTTTAAGGCGACCTGTCAGTCGATTATTGGTTGACTGGCGGAGCTCCATCCAGGTTGGTGGATTTTTGTGGGTGCAGGAAAAAGTGAGCCGGACTGTGGGAGAAGAACCCAGAAGGTGCCATTTCAGACAGCCCCTTTGTTTTCCGGGTCACCATTTTAGGCGGGGGCTGGGATTGGGCCCCTTTCCAGGAAAAGGGAGGGGATGTGGTTTGCTAGCGCCTGGCGGTGGCCCTGGCAGTGGCCCTTCACTCACCTTCCGGCCCACTTCCAGAGGTTCCTGGGGTTGACAATAGGTGATCATCTTCGACAATTCCATTATGACAGAATTGCCCCTTGACTTTTCGCGCTGCTTCCCTGGGATTTGGTATTTGGTATTTTCCATGTCCTTGGGGAATTATGCCTAGAACAAATGCTTCCCTTTACTTTTAGTTGGGCTTCAGTAGCGAGTGAAATTTAACATGTATTCCTTAACATATTGAAATTTGATATATGTGCCACAGGAATAAAGCAAAGAATTATAAAGGCAAAGCAAAAGTGTTTATTCACATTCAGGAGAAACTGAATGGGGCCAACACTGTGAGTAGCGAGGCATGCAGTGTGGAGAAAGGATGTCTTGAAGGTATTTACAGGGAAACAGGACTAGAAAAAACTCCAACTGTATCCTTGGGAGTTGATAACATAAGTCTCACATCTTGTGACTCCAGCAGGTGGTGGGCTGGTGGGCTGTCATGGAAGGCTGGCTACCATAGATTAGGTCAGCCTGGCCCTTTATGACTGGGAGACAAATACTTGGAATAGAAAAGCTAATTGATACAAAACAAGCTGGGGAGGGGGGATTGTAAAACAATTATCAATAGCTATTAATACCTCCGGAAACCGGTTCTGCCCTTGGCTAACGACAAGCGGGCAAGGTAGACAATTTACTAAGAAAGCATATCATAGGCCAGGCTATAATTATGGCTCAGCCTATACTCCCAGCACTTTGGGAGGCCGAGGCGAATGGATTGCCTGAGTCCACAGGTTTGAGACCAGCCCAGGCAACTTGGCAAGACCTCATCTCTACAATTTCTTTTTAATTAACCGGGCATGGTAGTGCATGCCTGTAGTTCTGGCTGCTTGGAAGGTTGAGGTGGAAGGATCACTGGAGCCCAGTAGATCGATGCTGGGGTGGCCATGTGTGTGCCACTGTGCTTCACAGAGTGAGAGTCTACCTCAAAAAAGAAAACATGACAGAACTAGGAAGTGTCAAAATGGCTGCACTTTAGCTAAGATTGTTTAAATCATTCCATTTGGGCACTTCATCCTTTCAGTCGGAGTCTCACTCTGTCACCCAGGCTGGAATGCAGTAACATGCTCAAGGCCACTGCAGCCTCGACCTGCTGGACTCAGGAAATCCCTCCACCTCAGCCTTCCAAGTAGCTGAAACCACAGGCATGCACCCCCATGCTGGGCTAATTTTTTTTTTTGTAGAGACCAGTCTCACCAAGTTGCCCAGGATGGTCTTGAATCCCTGAGCTCAGGCAATCCTCCTGCCTTGGCCTCCCAAAGTGCTGGGATTAGAGGCATGAGTCACTGCTCCTGGCCAACATACATTTTTACCTAGAAATTTACTCTTACTTTTGAAACACTTTTTTTTCCTACTACAAGCAATACAAGTCAGATAGCCTAATGATTTTACATATAATATCCCTACTGTTCATATTTGAGTTATCTACCAAAAAGCAGATTAAAAACTACCTCCCTGCCTGGCAGGACCAGGTAATGAGGACACAGTGATGAACAGGACGGTGAGGTCCTTGCTGTCATGGGGGTTATCGTTTGTTGAGTACCCAAAACAAGTCCTCCCTGACTTCATACTTGTTTCAAGAGCTCCCCAGTCACCAAGATCTTGGTCAAGATCTTGGCATCCTTTCCCTGTCGTTTCCACAATAGCCATAGGGTAGACCGAGTTCCCCATCTTTGGTTCCATGTAAATTTCAGGCCAGCTGGCTCTGTTCACTGATTCTTTCCCCACCCAGCCCTCCTCTCTCTTCTTTTCTGCCAGTATTTGCTGACTCCTGAGTTTGGCCAGGGAGGCCAAGGGGCATGTGAGGCTCCTTGAGTTGAATGTTCCTTTTGAATGTGCAGCCTGGACTCTGACTCCTGCCATGGGGTCTGACCCACCCTGTTCTCTGTTGCAGTGTCAGAGATGCCGTCAGAGTGGCAGGCATCATAGGAGTGGGCTTGACAGCCATGGCCCTCACTGGAGTCCTGCTCTCAAGAAACAAGTGACAGAAGCAGTATGTGAAAAGGTGTGTCTCGTCAGCAGTGACCGTATAATGCAGGGTCTTGTTTTGCCAGAGAGTTTGGTGTTTGGTTTCTGGGCTTCATTCTGTTTTATAATATGTCTTATTTTCACAGAATAAAATAAAGTCATGTGGGAAGGATTCTATTGGGGAAAACACAGTAAAAACCGCCTGGCATGAGGTCTGTGGAGGGACCACTTGGGCTCCGTTCCTGGGGATGGATTTCCTCCCACTTCCTCTTCATGGGCTGTGTTTTTTGTGTTGCAGGAATCAGAGTCCAACTCCAGGTATCTCAAGGAAAGGGTATTTCTGGTTGTCTAGGATGCACATGGGGCAGAAAGCAGACTCATAGACCTGACACACGAGAACAGAAGCCATCAGACACCCAGGACCTTTGGTCTGGAACTAGATCCAGGATGGCTTCCAAGGCTCAAGCGCTTGGGTCTGGAGATGTTTAGAGGCATTTAAAAAGAGAAACTTCTGGCCAGATGCAGTGGCTCATGCCAGTCCTCCCAGTATTTTGGGAGACCGAAGTGAGAGGATTGCCTGAGCCCGCGGATTCGAGACCAGCCTGGGCAACTTGGCAAGACCTCATCTCTACAATAAATAAAAAAATTGACCAGGATCGGTGGCTCAGCCTGTAATCCCAGCACTTTGGGAGGCCAAGTTGAGAGGATTGCCTGAGCCTGCAGGTTCGAGACCAGCCTGGGCAACTTGGCGAGACCTCATATCTACCATAAATCAAAAATTAGAGAGGTGTGGTGGTGCATGCCTGTAGTCCAGCTACTTGGAAGGCTGAGGTGGAAGGATCACCTGAGCCCAGCAGGTCGAGGCTACGGTCGCCATGAGCGTGCACCGCACTCCAGCCTGGGCGACAGAGTGAGACTCTGACTCAAAAAAGAAAAAGAAAAAGAAAAGCCTTCTACTAAGCAAACTCAGTGTATGCTCTTGCCAATCTTGCTAACCCTCCCTTACTTTTCTCTGCTCTGCACATCTTTCCTCTGCCTTGTCACTTTCACCTCCTCAGCGCCGCTGCCTCCTCGCCACTTCTACTTGCCACAGCCCTCAAGTCTCTCTGCCCTCATTCCCACCTACTCTGCCCTTGTGCATCAGCTCAGCTTTATCTTTCCCAGCGGCTGGCTGGCCCCATGCATGCCCGGTTTAAACCCCCAGGAGAGAATCAGATTGGCTCAGCTCACCACAGAGCTCAGTCTTCCCATTGGCTGCCTTTGGGTCAGGTGGTCTCCTCTCGGCCAGTCACCTCTGCCCAGTGGCAAGGTCACATAGTACAAACCTTATGTCAGACCTTGGGGGTTTGGGCTGTGGCTGACCCCTGACTGACATCCCTGAGCCCTCGCAGGTGGGGCGTGAGAAGGCACCAAGTTCCTCAGCTGGTCTTTTGAGGTCATGCAGCTACAGCATGGCAGATGTTCAACTGACTATTTCTATAAAGGGGATATTTCTGGGTATTCCTCAAAAATACCCCACTGGGGGCCTACTGTCCCTCCTGCCACCAGGCAATGCTTTCTCTCTACCTGGATGGCCTGCTTCTTCCCTCAGCCCTGGTTGTCTGGGTACCATCCTATATGTTGGGGTCCTGGACAAGATTTACAGATGACTCCATGCCCATTCCCTCTGTCCTGGTCCACATCAAGTGCAAGATAAACACCTGCCCATCCATGTCCCAGTGTTGATAGAAGAACATTTTCTTCCAATACAGTTTCCTTTTTAATTGGTTGATTTAAAAATTTAAAACATGGCATGTGTAGAGATAACATAAAATGGAGGAAATAATTCCAAATATATAATATTTCCACATAATCACCATTATGGTAGACTAAATTTGCAAAGTAAAAGACATGCGCTACACTGCATTAAAAAAACCGTTCATCAGCCATAACAAAGAACACAGTTATGGTCTTCACCACAACGTGGATGGATTTGGAGTCCATCTTGCTCAGTGATCCATCACAGACACCGAGAACTGAGTACCACATGTTCTTACTCATAAACGGGTCCTCATGTCCCCTGGTTTAGGATCAGGTACTCGTAGTGATGTTATGTTCCCCGCTACCCCGACAAGAGAGGGACCAGCAGTAGCAGAACACTGCCGGGGTAGCAGGGAGCATAACATCACTACGAGTACCTGATCCTAAACCAGGGGACATGAGGACCCATGGGAAGCCCAAACCTCACCCGCATGTAGACCTCTTACGTACCTAATCCTGACTTGTTCCCACATCTTTCAAATAAAATAAAGGGGAAAAAAGAACTCAGAAAACACAGTTTATAGCTGACACACTGAAAATACAAAATACAGAACCAGGCCCAGTGGTGTGTGTGCACCTGTCGTCCCAGCTACTCGGGAGTTGAGGGTACTATTACTGTGGGGTGAGGCAGGAAGTGGGACGGCAGCCAGCAGTCGTTGTAATGAGGCACAAAGAAAACACTGTGAGGAGGGAAGAGAAGGGAAGGACCGATTTAAGAAGCGGAGGGTGTGGCCTAGTATGGTAAGCCAAGAAGGGAGATGCTGGGCGGGTTGTAAGGGGAGGTGGTCTTCTGAGGAAGGGGGCAAAGGGTCTACCGCTGCCAGGAGCTGTTGTTCTTGGGTCTTTATGTGCTCCACCACTGATACCGTAATGGAAGGGGTAAAGGTGGAGCGAGAGATGGACAGGCACCCGGTGGGATGTTGGTAATAATCCTTTGGGTAGACAGCTATGTATATGAGGTCTTTCCAGAGATCAGCGGTTGGATTAGGGATGTCAAAGGTGAAGTGGGAAAAGCGGCCTCCATGCCCCAGCTGTCCTCCTACGTGATGGCAGACAAGGAAGCTTGCCCCCCGCCCAGGCTTTCCTGCTTCTGGATTCATCGGCATAGTGAATCCTGCATGACCGATAGGGACAGCCATTATATTTGTCAGGCCACCATTTACAATAGTCTAGGGTTTGGTCTTCCAGTAAGCATAGAAAGGGCCAATGGGCGTCTGTCAAGCTTATTGAGTACTTTAAGCTGAGGGAAATAGGTTGTGAGCAATTGTTTATGGGGCATGTTGGTTTGTCTAGGTCCTTAACTGCAACTAATCCGAGGGTGTTTTTGTAAAGTTCGCGGATGGTAAACCGATAATGGAGGATGGACAAGGTAGTGGGCTTGGTTTGGAAGATGACGGCAAAGAGGAAGGCGATGATCATGTTGGGTCTTATTGATAGTGAGCGAGGAGGGGATTGAGCAACCCGCACCAAGGAGCAGCACTACATGCAGCAATGTGAAAGTAGGAGGAAAAGGAGTAGAAGGAAAGGCAGTACTATTAGTAAGGGAAGAACGAAATTGATGACCATCTGGTGGAGGGTAGTTGTTGAGTGCAGGCGGCAACCTTCGCGTCTTGTGATTATGTGGGATTTTCCTGGATGACGGGCAGGGAGGGGGAGCGAGCCACACAGGATACTCGAAGTTTGAGAGGCTGGCCTGGAATTGTGGAACAAGAAAAGGCCGGCAGCTCTATGGAGGAAGGGGTAGAGGGAGGCAGTTTAGCTGGTTTGAGGCGAGAAGCGTGAATTCAGGGACTGAGCTGTCCTTTGTTATGAGCAGCCTGGCTGCCGTGGGGGTGGAGAGGACCAGTTGGAAGGGTCCTTGCCGTTTCGGTTGTAAGCGAGTTCTGGTTTCTGGGTCCGAGAGGAAAACCCATTGTCCCAGGGTGAGAGGCTTTGGGTCATGTGTTTCTGTGGGAGCAGGCAAAAGGAGATATTGATACTGCCAGATGTTGGAACGGATAAAGGACAGGAGGGGCTAGGTTATGTGAAGGGGGACGTGAGGTGGAGAGGTTGGAATGCCAGGAGGAAGTGCTGGTCTGCCACAGAAGACCTCGAAGGGTGAAAGCTGAGTGGGACTTTTAGGGAGGACACGGACGCAGAAGAGATCTAGGGGAAGGAGGGAGTTCGAGGGAGAGTTTGGTGAGGATATCCTTTAGTGTGCAGTTAGTTCGTTCAACCTTTCCTGATGATTGTGGGTGGTAGGGAATATGAAAGTGCCATTTGATGTCGAGGGCTGCCGTTAGAGACTGAACGACTATGTGAGGTGAATTCAGGCCCATTATCTGACTGAAGGGAGAAGGGGACCCAAACTGAGGGATGATATGGTTGGCTAAGATAGATCCCATCATAGCAGCCCACTTATTTGAGGTGGGATAGGCCTCGACCCACCCGGAGAAGGTGTCAACCAGGACCAGAAGGTATTTGATGTTACGGACGGGGGGCATGACGGTGAAGTCCACTTGCCAGTCTGACCCAGGGAGCTCTCCCCTAGTTCTGGGCTTTAAGGGGGTACTAGGATTCGTTTGGTGGCAAGTAGAGCATTGAGAGGAAAGGGTGTGTATGAGTTTTGTATGTTCAGGAGTAAGGTGGAAGAAAGTTTTAAGAAATGAAGTGAGAGCCGCTGGGTTTGGGTGGAAAATTGAGTGTAGGTAGGGAATGAGATTGAACAATTATGGGACTTCACATGTGTGTTCGGCTGGTGGGGAGGGGGTGTTAACGAGTATGGTAGGAAGGGGTTTTAGGGCCGCTTGGCAAGCCGCCCTGTCGGCCCACGAGTTCCCTTGGGTGATAAAAGATGAGTTGACCTGGTGGGCTTTAAAGTGTGAGATGCCTATGGCTGTGGGGAGCAAAGAGGCTTGAACGAGGTCGGAAATGAGCTTAGCATTTATGATGGCCGACCCTTTGGTGGTTAACAATCCCCGTTCTTGCCAGATGGCTGAGTGTGAAACCAAAATGTGAAAGACATATTTGGAGTCGCTGTAAAGTGACAGAGAGTGTCCTGCCGCCAGTTGGAATGGTTGAGTGAGTGCTGTGAGTTCTGCTTGTTGGTTAGTGGTGTTGGGCGGGAGGGGATTAGCCTCAATGACGTCAGTGGCAGAGGTGATGGCGTATCCTGCCATCCGAGACCCCTCATGTATATATGCGCTTCCATCTGTGAACCAAACATAGGAGGGCGCAGATAAAGTTCCTTCCTGAATGTGTACTGGACAGGGAGTAGGGACTCGAGGACTTCGACGCACTCATGT
>NW_007261817.1:10602-19810 GCF_000164805.1 Carlito syrichta | reverse complement strand
AGAACACAGTTATGGTCTTCACCACAACATGGATGGATTTGGAGTCCATCTTGCTCAGTGGTCCATCACAAACACCGAGAACTGAGTACCACATGTTCTTACTCATAAACGGGTCCTGAACATTTATCACAATATGACAAGAGAGGGACCAGCAGTAGCAGAACACTGCCGGGGTAGTGGGGAACATAACATCACTACGAGTACCTGATCCTAAACCAGGGGACATGAGGACCCATGGGAAGCCCAAACCTCACCCGCATGTAGACCTCTTACATACCTAATCCTGATTTGCTCCCCACATCTTTCAAATAAAATAAAGGGGAAAAAAGAACTCAGAAAACACAATTTATAGCTGACACACTGAAAATACAAAACAGAACCAGGCCCAGTGGTGTGTGTGCACCTGTCGTCCCAGTTACTTGGGAGGCTGAGGCAGGAGGATCGCTTGAGCCCAGGAGAGCCAGGCTGCAGTGAGCTATGGTGCTGCCCCACTCCAGCCTGAGTGACAGAGAGACCCTGTCTGTAAATTTTTTTTTAAAGTTTATTTGCATTACCATTCACAAAACAAATTGTGGAGTACATTGAGCAAGTAACTATAAGAAGAGCGTCCAAGCCCTTGATTGAGTTCAGGAGTTTGAGACCACACTGAGCAACATAGCAAGACCCCTGTCTCAAAAACAAAAAAGTATACATATATTGAAATCAAAAGTGTGGCCATTTTACCTGACAACTAGCCTAGTGTCTTAAAATGTCAATGTTATCAAGGAGAAAAATTGAGGGCTTGTGAAAGGTATCCTAGATGGAAAGAAATTTAGAGACAAAACAACTAAGTGTGAAAAACGGCTATAAAAGCTATTTGGGATGATTGAAAAAAATTAATATGAATTAGATATTAAGTTATATTAAGGAATTACTAATTTTACTGCGTGTGATGATGGCATTCGGTTTATGCCAACATATGCCTTATTTTTTAAAAATAGACGGAGATAAAGAAAACCTGGCAGCCGGGCTCGGTGGCTCAGCCTGTAATCTCATGCTTTGGGAGGCTTAGGTGAGTGGATTGCCTGAGCCCGCGGGTTTGAGACCTGCCTAGGCAACTTGGTGAGGCCTCATCTCTACAATAAATCAAAAAATCAGCTGGGTATGGTAGCGCGTACCTGTAATTCTGGCTACTCGGAAGGCTGAGGTGGAAGGATCGCCGGAGCCCAACAAGTCAATGCTGGGGTGGCTGTGAATGTGTCACTACACTTCCAACTGGACAACAGAGTGAGACTCCACCTCAAAAAAAAGAAAAAGAAAGAAGACTTTTGAATCTACTTTAACAAATCATGTAATAATATCTAAAAATTAAGCCAGGCTTGGTGGCTCAGCCTGTAATCCCGTGCCTTTGGGAGGCTGAGGTGAGTGGATTGCCTGAGCCTGTGGGTTCGAGACCTGCCTGGGCAGGCGAGACCTCATCTCTACAATAAATCAAAAAATTAGCCGAGCATGGTAGCGCGCGCCTGTAATTCCAGCTACTCGGAAGGCTGAGGCGGAAGGATCACTGGAGCCCAGGAGGTCGAGGCTGCGGTGGCCAGGAGCAGCCACTGCACTCCAGTCTGGGCGACAGATTGAGACTCCAACTCAAAATAAATAAATAAATTAATTAATTAATTTAAAAAATAATTAAAAATTAGAAGGATGAAAAAATGCTAGGTAAATACAAATAAAAACTGGTATACTAATAACTAGTAGCTAGTGTAACTGCATTGACATCAGAAAATACAGGCTTTAAAGGAAGTTCTTGCTAGACAAAATGAGGATTAAACATTCTGATAAGTTTTCCAACTCACTAAAAATGTATAATAATTCTAAACTTGTTTGCATCTAATAATAATCTCAAAATAGAAATGAAAGCTTTGGTGACTGCAAGGAGAGATTGACACATTCTCCATCTTTTGCTTGTAATGGAATACTAGGAACTGGGTAACTTATAAGAAATGAAACTGATTTCTTACAGTTCTGGAGACTGGGAAGTCCAAAACCACGGAAGCACATCTGGTGTGCTTGCTGGCAGGGACTCTCTACAGGTCCCAAGATAGCGCAGGGCGTCACATGGTGAGATGGCCGAATACGCTAGCTCCAATTTCTCCCTCTTTTTATAAAATCACTGGTCCCGCTCCTCTGGTAATCCATTAATCTATGAACCCATTATTCCATGGGTCTATTCATGACCCCAGAGCCGTCATGAAGGCCCAGTCACCTCTTGAAGGCCCCACCTTTCAATACTGCCACATTGAGGATTTGGGAGGAGACAAACACCATCGTGGTGAGAGATGTAAGTATAACTTTCCAAGGAACTGATGAATCAAGGAAGCACACAAGTTAGTAAAGACCCAGAAAAGTTGAAATATTTACCAACAAGATTATTCATTGGACATATATAGCATTAGTGTGGAGTAAAGATTTCTTTTCAACTGCCCAAGGAACGTTTATGAAAACCGCCCTCATCTTGGGCCTTAAAGCAAGTCAACAAATTTCAGGGGATTGGTAGCACAGAAATAGTCTTCTTTAACCATAATGCAATTAAGTTAGGAATCGATACAAAAAGATAGCTAGAAGAACCCTATACTTTCAGGAATTTTAAAATATACTTCAAGGTAAATTATGAGTCAAAGAAGAAAACATAATGGAAGTTGGACATTATTTAGCATTGAATGATAAAAATACTAGATATCGGTATTTGGACCATGCAACTAAAAGGATCCTTAGAAAGAAATTTATATCATAAATCTTTAGAGTAAGAATGAAAAATATGCAAATTAATGAGTTCATTATCCAATTTAAGAAGATGGAAAAAGATGAAAGGAAGAAAGTACCAAGAGAAGAGGAAAAGATAAGAGAATGGAAGAATGCACAAGAAATGACCTAGGAATAAAAATGGAAACATAGTTACAGATGCTAAGGATGTTTAAAAAAGCAGTAAGAAATACTGACAAGTAACTTAATTACAAAAAATTGGGAAGTTTTGATGGAATTAATATATTATGAGAAAATGTTATCAAAATTGAACCAAGAATAAATTAAAAAATCAAAGAAGTCTTGTAACCCTTAAGAGAATTAAATCAGTACTGTAGTCAAAATGTTCCCACAATGAAATGGTACACCTAGGTGGTTTTATAGGTGAGTTTTACCAAACATTCAAGTCATAGATGAATGTGGCCTCTATGGAGAAAATATGAAAGGACATTGAAGAAGACCTTGTGACCCGGGAGAGACTTTCATGGATGGGCAATGTCAAAAGCATAAATATGTCAGTTTCTTTCCACATTCATCTATAGATTCAGTGTGGCTCCAACCCAAATTTCAACAAGGTCTTTCCTGGAATTGGCAACCAGATTCTAAGATGTACACAGAAAAATAAAGAGGCAGAGTTAGCTAGTTCATCACCAAAGTAGAACACCAGGCAAGGAGACTTGTGTCACCCAATATTAAGGTTTATTATAAATCACTGTGATCAAGATGGTGTGTTTTTGGTGTAGTAATAGTTAAGTTGACCAGCGGAATTGAGTAGAATTTCCAAAACAGACCCACAAATACATGAAACCTTAATTTATAGCAGAAGTGTCACTGAAAATCACTAGGGAAAAGGTGAATGATTCAGGGATATGCAAACTTTGAAAATGGTGCTAGACAGTAAGTACTTTAGAGTTTATGTTCCTCACAGTGACCGAGGCAATGACTCCACTCTGCTGTGGCCACATAAAAGCCACCATACACAGTACTGGATGTGAACAGGTGATTAACTGTGTTCTAACAAAACTTATTTATATACAATGAAATCTGAATTTCATATAATTTTCATGGTTAATGAATTATTAGCTTTCTTTTTATTTTTCTCAACCATTTAAAGTTCAAAAATCAGCCAGGCATGGTGGCGTAAGCCGTAATCCCAGGTTTTTGGGAGGCCAAGGCAAGAGGATTGCCTGAGCTTCGCCTGGGCAACTTGGTAAGACCTTGAGATCAGCCTGGGCAACTTGGTAAGACCTTGTCTCTACAATAAATCAAAAAAATAAGCCAGGCATGGTAGTGCGTGCCTGTAGTTCCAGATTCTTGGAAGGCTGAAGTGGGAAGATCACTGGAGCCCAGCAGGTCGAGGCTACAGTAGCCGTGAGCATGCCACTGTAACAGAGACTCCAACTCAATATAAAATAAATACAAAAATCGCCAGGCACCATAGTTCACGCCTGTAATCCCAGCACTCTGGGGGGCCGAAGAGAGAGGATTGCCGGAGCCCAGGGGTTCGAGGGTAGCCTGGGCAATTTGGTGAGACCTCATCTCTACAATAAATCAAAAAAATTAGCTGGGTGGGTGGCATATGCCTGTAGTCCCAGCTACTTGGAAGACTGAGGTGGAAGGATTTCCTGAGCCCAGCAGGCTGAGGCTGCAGTGGCTGTTAGTGTGCCACTGCACTCTAGCCTGGGTACAGAGTAAGACTCTGACTCAACAAAAAGATGCAAACTCAATGTATATTGTAAAGAATTACATTTATGGCGGGGTGCGGTGGTTCAAGCCTGTCATCCCAGCACTTTGGGAGACTGAGGTGAGAAGATTGCCTGAGCCCATAGTTTTGAGAACAACCTGGGCAATTTGGCGATGCCTCACCTCTACAATAAATAAAAAAAGATAGCCAGGTGTGGTAGTATGCACCTGTAGTTCTGGCTACTTGGAAGGCTGAGGTGAAAGGATTGCCTGTAGCCGGGCTCGGTGGCTCAGCCTGTAATCCCGCTCTTTTGGGAGGCTGAGGTGAGTGGATTACCTGAGCCCGCAGGTTCGAGACCCACCTGGGCAGCAAGATATCATCTCTACAATAAATCAAAAAATCAGCTGGGCGTGGAAGCGCATGCCTATAATTCCAGCTACTTGGAAGGTTGAGGCGGAGGGATCACCAGAGCCCAGCAGGTTGAGGCTGTGGTGGCCGGGAGCAGCCACTGCACTCCAGTCTGGGCGACAGAGTGAGACTCCAACTCAAAAAAAAAAAAAAGAAAGAAAGAAAGGATCGCTTGAGCCCAGCATGGACATGCCACTGCAGTCCAGCCTGGGCAACAGAGTGACACTCCAACTAAAAAAAAAAAATAAAGAATTACATGTATACATAGTTGAGGGATACATTTATGAAAACTTTAAAAGAACAATAGGATAATAGACAAAATTTATTAGGAAGGAGAGTAGCACAGGTTAGCAGCTTTATCGAGGTGTAATTCATATACCATGTAGTCCACTCAAATTGTATATTGTAATGCAATGACTTTTTAGTATTTTCACAGCGTTGTGAAACTATAATCACAATCAGTTTTAAAACATTCTCATCACCTAAAAAGAACTTACCCATTCCTCCAGCCCTAAACAATTCCTACAATCACCGATCTACTTTCCACTTTTCTCTATGTTTTTCCATTCTTCAGGGCCCATATCCATGGAATCATATACTATGCGGCTTTTGTGACCAGATTCTTTCACTGAGCATGTTTTCAAGGTTCCTCCATGTTTTAGCACGCACCAGGCCTTTCTATTCATAGTTGAGTCATATCACATGGCATCAGTATTCCACATTTTGTCAACCTGTTCATCTGTTGATGGGCATTTGGGTTGTATCGCCTTTGGCAGTGACGAATAATGCTATTGTATTAGTTAGGGTTCTCAGGCGAAACAACCCACAGGAGATTATCTATCTACTTAGAGATTTATTGGGAAGAATTGGCTCATGCAGTCACAGAGGCTGAGAAGTTGCAGCGTCTGCCATCTGGAAGCAGGAGTTTTAGAGACTTGAGAAAGCCAGTGGTGTAAGTCAGCCTGAGTTCAAAGGCCTGAGGCTCAAGGGAGCTAATGGGGTGAGTCCCAGTCCAAGCACAGGAAATATGAGATAAGATGTCCCAGCTCAGCCAGGCTCGGTGGCTCAGCCTGTCATCCCAGCACTTTGGGAAGACAAGGTGAGTGCATGGCCTGAGCCCGTGGGTTCGAGACCAGCCTGGGCAACTTGGTGAGACCTCATCTCTACAATAAATGAAAAAAAAAATTAGCTGGGCATGGTAGCGCGTGCCTGTAGTTCCAGCTCCTTAGAAGGCTGAGGCAGAAGGATCACCGGAGCCCAGCAGTTTGATGCTGGGGTGGCCACGAGTATGCCATAGCACTCCAGCCTGGGCGATAGAGTGAGACTCAACTCAAAAAAAAAATGTTCTAGTTCCAACCACGAGGCAGGAAAAAAGGAAGCACATCCTTCCTGCCTCTGCCTTTTGTTCTGTTCTGTCCCTCAATAGATTAGATGACGCTCATTCACATCAGAATGGACCATTTGCTTTACTGATTCAAATGCTCATTTAATTCCAGAAACACCCTCCCTGACACACCCAGAAATAATGCTTACTCTGGGCACCTCAGGGCCCTGTTCACTCGATGCATAAAATAACCACAGCAGCTGCAGTGACAGTTTGGGTATAGGTTTTTGAGGGACACAGGGATTATTTCTGACATTGGTCATTTTCTAGTTTTTCAACTTGGTTTTCGGTACGTGGGTGTTTTATTATTTCCGACATCTTATGCTTAATGTTACCAGGGGTGCCAAAAAAATGTATGCACATTCTAAGTATGACGTTCACTCGAAAGATGGGTGTTAATCAAATGAATGCTAGCATCGCCATGCAACAGGCAGGACAAAGAAAATGTGGAAACATGGTTAAGTGAATGTCATACTACACATTGCTACTGTAAATCAACTTCAGAAAGTAATACGTAGATAGCATCACTCACATTGTGTATACATTTTCTCGGCACTCCATATCCTATACAGGCATAAGATTTACTAAAACTCATTAAAAAGCTTATACAGCCCAAGAGTATACCTAGAATAGAAAACATTGCCTCTATGGAGGGGACCTGGATGGCCAGGGCTGGGGTGAGGAGCATGGAGATTTATCTCTTCTTTCACAGCATTTTATACAATTTAGGTATAAATCAACTGCATATATGGCCAAATAAGTGTGTTTTCCAGACTGCAGTCCTAGAGCTCACCAGCAGGCTGGGTGTGTGCCCTGCTTCTGCTCCATTCTCTGCCCACGTGGGAGCACTTTGGCATGGACAGTAGAGAGACCAGCAGAATGCCCAGTTCACCTGCCCATGATCTGCTGACCCTCCTTTCGTGTGGCTTCTGGGCCTGATTTTCTGATACCCTGATCAGCTGGGATCAGGTGAAAAGCCACAAGCCCCAGTCTGAGAGCAGTGACGTTCCTTTCCGCCTCTGCCCTGCACCGTCTGCTGAGTCACTGCGCCAGCCCCACGCGAGACCCCTTCGCCCGGAAGTCACTCTCCTCGGGGAAACAGACGTGATATCATGGCAAGGGCATGGCACTGAGGGAGGAACTCCCGACTCAAGGTCAGCCACTGAAAAGGTGTCCAGTAAGCCAGAGTGGGGTCCGGCCCAGAGGGCTCCAACCACAGGGGCTAAAGGCAATTTGCTAAGCGAATCCCACTCTCTCCCTCCAAAAAGAACCCTCGAAGGCTTATCCCACCACAACCCAGAGGAGAGTAGACTGCAGATGTTTCCATTTCCAGTTTCAGTTCCAGGACACCTGCATCCTCACATTAAAGCTCTTTTTTTTTTTTTTTTTTTTTTTGCTATAACCCTGGAGAAAGAAAGTTACCATTTCTTGCTTTCCTGCCAACGTGTCCCACCGTGAGGATGACCAGCTACCTCCCCAGACGCCTCCCTTCCTGCCCACACACCCCACAGTCAGGATAGTAAGCTTCCCCACCCCACCCCCGATAAGCCCCTCCTGCCCATGTGCCCCAGTGAGGGTGCTAAGTCACCCCTCAGATATCCCTTTCTGCCTTTGCCTGCCCCAAAGTGAGGGTGCCAAGTTCCCTCCAGTCCAACCCCAACCCCTTCCTGTCCAGTTTGCCCAGGACACCGCAGCGATGAGTGGGTCGAAGCCTATGCGGGTGCCTGGAAACAGCAGCCTCTACCCATCCGGGCAGTAATGGACTTTGGTTTTCATTTGGTCTAGGATGTTTCTGAACTGTGGGTAAGAGTTTGGAGAAAGCCAAGGGGTTTCTTTCTAGACTTCTGGCCTAGCAGGCTCACTGTGTTCTCAGCTGGGGGAATGGGCTTCCAATAACATGTTTTATCTAGTGCCATGGGGTCTGAAGTTGGTGGATATGTTTGCATGGCCTGGCAATAATCAATCCCAGTTTGGAGTGTGTGTCTCAGGCTCCCTGGTCCATTATTGAAACTTCTCTGGCCGGGCGTGGTGGCTCACACCTATAATCCCAGAACTTTGGGAAGCTGAGGTGAGAGAATTGCCTGAGCCCATGGGTTCGAGACCAGCCTAGGCAACTTGGTGAGACCTCATCTCTACGATAAATCACAAAAATAGCCGGGCATGGTGGCACACGCCTGTAGTTCCAGCTACTTGGAAGGCTGAGGCAGAAGGATGGCCAGAGCCCAGCAGGTTGAGCCTGCAGTGGCCAAGAGCGGCCACTGCACTCCAGTCTGGGTGACAGAGTGAGATTCCAACTCAAAAAAATAAATAAACAAATAAATAAAAATAAAAGTAAATTAGAGAAAGAGAAGGGAAAGAGAAGATTCACCTCCCCAAGGTGGGGGAGGGGTCCCAAACCAGGAAGCATGGCCACAGCCATAGCCCAAAAAGCACATGGCCACACCAGAGTCTAGCACCGCAATGGCCGCTGGTTACTTTGTGGTTGGGTCCTTTTAACCATTCCCCTTGATGGGGGAAAATCATTAAGGTGATTGGGTGGTGGCCTGTTCCACGTCATCACAAAGGGGGAGGCAAGCACAGGTGCTGGCGTCAGGTGATGGACAGCAGGCAGATGGCTGGATTAGTCACATGATTGCTGCCATGGTGGGGTTTATCTGTGTCACAGAGGTTACAAAGGGCTGATTAGGTTAGCTTGGGGAGTTTGGGCCTGGAGGGGTTTTTCCAGCAAAAGACTTGTTAGACATTTGCAATCTACAAACTCCTTGACCAAAGGTGGTTGTAAAAAAAGAAAAGTTTATTTAAAAGTAAATGAGAAGCCGGGCTCGGTGGCTCAACCTGTAGTCCTGCACCTTTGGGAGGCTGAAGTGAGTGGAATGCCTGAGCCTGTGGGTTTGAGACCTGTCTGGGCAACTTGGCGAGACCTCATCTCTACAATAAATCAAAAATTAGCCAGG
>NW_007261817.1:10098-10526 GCF_000164805.1 Carlito syrichta | reverse complement strand
AAAAAAAAAAAAAAAAAGTAAATGAGAGAAAGAGAACAGAGAAAGAAGATTCACCTCCCCAAGGGGGGGAGGGAGCCAATGCCAGGACATCCATAGCTCAGAGAGCACATGGCCACACCAGGGTCTAACAAGACCATGACTGCCGGGTGCTTGTGGCTGAGTCCTTTCAACCATTCCCCTTGATGGGGGAAGATCATTAAGGCGATTGGGTGGTGGTCTGCTCCACGTCATCATGAAGGGGCAGGCAAGCACAGGTACTGACAGGTGATGGACAGTAGGCAGACAGGTGGGTTAGTCACATGATTGCTACCATGGTAGGGTTTATTCTTGTCACGTAGGTCACAAAGGGCTGATTAGGTTAACCCTGGGGGGGTGGTTCCTGCAAGATACTTGTTAGACATGTACAATTCACAAACTCAGACATTTGC
>NW_007261817.1:5102-9360 GCF_000164805.1 Carlito syrichta | reverse complement strand
GCTATTGTGAACAATGCTGCGATAAACATACGTGTGCAGGTATCTTTTTCATAGAGTGATTTGAGTTCTTCAGGTTATATTCCCAGTAGGGGGATTGTGGGATCTTCTCTCATCTTCAGTCAAGTTGACTCTTGACCCCTTTAGTATAAGGCTCTCATTACTATCATTATTATTATTTATTTTTGAGTCAGAGTCTCACACTGCTGCCCAGGCTGGAGCGCAGTGGCACAATCACAGCTCGCTGCAGCCTCAGGCTTCTGGACTCAGGCTATCAATCCTTCCACCTCAGCCTCCTGAGTATCTGGGACCACAGGTGCGTGCCACCACGCCTGGCTATTTTATTTTTATTTTTTATTTTTGGTAACGATGAAATCATGCTGTGTTGCCCAGGCTGGTTTTGAACTCCTGAGCTGAAGCAATCCTCCTGTCTCAGCCTCCCGAAGTGCTGGGATTACAGGTGTGAGCCACTGTGCCTGGCCCCAAGGCTTCACTTTTTAACTATAGCTTCCCACCTGGGCGCTACATGGGTGCTGAGAGTGGGGGGATGTCCCACCCACTGGCATCGTCACCACTCTCAGCGGCAAGTGAACGCGGTGGTTAGAGTAATCTGATCCCTTGTGGCCTAGTTCAGCTGAGTTAGGGGAGGAGGGGCGCTGGCTGGCCTCTAAGCATTCTGAGCTGGGACTTGTGGTGAAGGCTACCTCCCATTCGGGGTGTGGCCAGGGCAGCATGTCTCTTGCTCACACAGGTTCCAGAAGGGCATTGCTGTCACCATCTCCAACCCCACCGAGTCTTCCTTTGTCCCGATTTTAGCCTGGAGCCCAGACTTCAGCTTGCCCAGGACATTCTGGGCCAGGGAAGGGTCTTAACATTGGAAACGTTCGGAGCCGTGTTTCAGTCTTGCAACCCCAGTACATGGAGGGGCTTCTCACCTGAGTGAGGAGAACTCTTTCCTCCCCATTTTCTCCAAGCTGGGCTGGGGCTGCAGGTCAGCTTCTAGAATGTTCCCTGCAAAGGCTCGCCTTTGCCTGTTGTTGCTGTTATTGCAGGACGGACCAAGACAAGACTTGGAGACCTGATTGGGATTTCTCACTCTGGCCCTGCGCACTGGGCCATCTCTGCGGGAGGTGGCCACGTGGCCCATCAGGCGCCCTCAAGTAAGGATGGGCTCTTTTTTCAGCACAAGAGTTGAGACAAGAGTGTGAACAGGGCCAGGCTCGGTGGCTCAGCCTGTCATCCCAGCACTCTGGGAGGCCAAGGCGAAAGGATTAGCTGAGCCCGCAGATTCGAGACCTGCCCGGGCAACTTGGCGAGACCTCGTCTCTACAATCAATCAAAAATTAGCTGGACATGGTAGAGCACACCTGTCATTCCAGCTACCTGGAAGGCTGAGGCGGAAGGATCGCAGAGCCCAGTGGGTCGAGGCTGCGGGGGCCAGAAGCGGCCACTGCCCTCCAGCCTGGGTGATAGAGTGAGACTCCAACTCAAAAAAAAAAAAAAAGTGTGAACAGAAGCACAATTGCATACTTTGTCCTCACTTCAGGGCTGCAGCAAGTTGGTGGAGACTGGTGACCTTGACTTCATTGTTGAGTAGAATTTAGTCCCAACAAGTCCTTAGTCCTTATACTTGGTGAGCACCCCTCCATGCGTCTAAGCTCTTATGTATGTGTTGCCTTGGAGGGCCAAAGAACAAGAAGCAGTTATTTCCTTCAAACCGTTGGCAGCTGGCTGCCTCGTGTGACGGAAGGACTGTGGGCTTCCCAACTCGACAGAACCCGTTTGGAATCCTTGCCCCTCTGCTTACTCACAGCCCTGCTTACTGACTCTGTGACTTGAGCTTATGGTGTCACATCTAAGTTCAGTTGCACCCTCGGAAGAGCAGGGATACGAACCCCTACCTCCCGGGTCCTGGAAGGTTAACATGAAGGAACCCATGGGAAACCACTGGTGAAGGGCCTGGCCAGGGCTGAAGCAACCCCCCTTTCCCTCCAAAGATTCTTGGTATCAGAGAAAATACCAAAACACTGGAAAACACTCAAGTTCAAAAGCAGGAGATTAGTCAAATAAAATAGATATATTACCTGTATATAATGGAACACTATACAGCCATTAAAAGCAGTTGTAGGCCGGGTACAGTGGCTCAAGCCTGTCATCCCAGCACTTTGGAAGGCCGAGGCGAGTAGATTGCCTGAGCTCAAGGATTCGAGACCAGCCTGGGCAACTTGGCAAGACCTCATCTCTACAGTAAATCAAAAAATTAGCCAGGCATAGTGGCACATGCCTGTGGTTCCAGCTACTTGGAAGGCTGAGTCC
The DNA here is from genome assembly GCF_000164805.1 of Carlito syrichta. Classification (NCBI taxonomy): domain Eukaryota; kingdom Metazoa; phylum Chordata; class Mammalia; order Primates; family Tarsiidae; genus Carlito; species Carlito syrichta. Next base: position 7,047 of record NW_007261817.1, on the reverse strand, counting down.
AGACAACAGAGTGAGACTCGAACTAAAAAAAAAAAAAGCAGTTGTACGACAAGTGTATATATAACATTCTACATGTACATAAATGAAATCAAATCAAGCTAGAGAAATTTACAAGGTTTGTTGCACATACGAAAAAAACAGTTCTCAAATCCAGAGACTTTGAACTGGAAATACCAAGAAGCTCAGCTCACAGTACTTGGAGCTCAGTTTCTAAGGCAAGATCAAGGCACAGCATTGTTTTCCATTGTGATTGGCTACTGGAGACGTACGTTCCTTTGGGGTAGCACTGCATAAGTTTCATTGATTGACTGGGAAACCGCGAGGTCACGTTGAGACCTTGGGCTAAGTGTGGTTTATGGCAAGCGCTGGCCTTTGGGAGCAGTCTTGAGTGTTTTATACTTGGGTTACGTGGCTATGGGTGTTTGGGCTAGAGGTTTATTCCAACTGTGTCTCCATTTTGGTGTCCCTTTTTCAATTTCTCTCTTTTGGTCATTCTCTCAGCTGGACTGAAAGGGTGACCGGTCATCAAGCTTTAATCTTGGGCACCATTTTTTTTTCCCAGTTACAAAACAAAATTTATTAACGAGGAGAAGAGAGAACAGAAAGGGCAGGGAAAAGTTTTGTGCCAGAAAGTCCTGGTAACCATCAAGTCTCTCAAAAAAGAAAGTCGGCCAGTCAAAAAAAGTCGTGGTGGTTCAAGTCTATAATCCTAGCACTTTGGGAGGCCGAGGTGAGAGGATTGCCTGAGCCCGCGGGTTCGAGACCAGTCTGGGTAACACAGTGAGACCTCGTCTCTACAATAAATATATTTTTTAAATTAGCTGGGCATGGTGACGCACACCTGTAGTTCCAACTACTTGGCAGGCTGAGGCGTAAGGATCATCCGAGCCCTGCAGGTCAATGCTGGGGTGGCCGTGAGCATGCCACTGCCCTCCAGCCTGGGCGACGGAGTGAGACTCCCACTCAAAAAAAAAGGAAGGCTGAGCTTTTGCTCTTAACTAAGAAACCAGATATATTTTCCCAGCAACCGATATGCTAAAGAAAGAGAGTGGGACACAGGGAACCATCACTCTGGAGAGATCGACATCTCTCTGCTTCTGATGGGTGGAATGGGAGGAGGGGTTGGGCACAAAGTTGTTTTTGTTCTTTCATGGCCCTCTGAAGATTGCAAACCAGGGTTTCCACAGGTTCTTCCGACAATTCAAGTTTATGTCTTTTTTGCTGTTTAATTCTCATAGAAAGTATCTGATGAGTCAGTATGACGAGTAGGGAGATAATACCAAGTGTTTGAAAAATACCCCAAAGCTGAGGTCTCCAAGAGCTGAGATTTAACTGACTCCGCAGATCAGCTGACCGTGTTTCACTGATCTGGTGGAATGTCTGGATTTGAAACTTCTGGTCTTTAAGCTTCTGAGTTACAAGTCTTGATTTATTAACATGGAAGCAGCACTTTTCTCTGATAAGAGCACAAGCGTCTGCTTGTTGAGCAGGTGGGATGTCAAGAACACCTCTGCCTTGGAATACTGTTGAAGCCTAACTGTGCATCCCAGATTGTATCACTTGAAGAGAATTTAAGGTGTCAGCAAAACTCTTTTGAAGAGTCATAGAAATATTGATAAGTGATTTTTTTTTCTAATTCATAGGCTTCCAGTTGAGGAAAGAGGGTTTCTAATAAAAGGATGAGATCTCGAGCTTTTTAAATAATTGGGTTTGTAAGAAACTTATTTATGGAGAATTTTTTATTTTATTTTATTTTATATTTTATTTTATTTAGCTGAAGTCTCACTCCATCGCCCAGGGTGGAGTGCAGTGGCATGCTCATGGCCACCACAGCCTCAACCTGCTGGACTCAGGTGATCCTTCCACCTCAGCCTTCCAAGTAGCTGGAACTACAGGTGCATGCCACTATGCCTGGCTAATTTTTTGATTTATTGTACAGATGAGG
>NW_007261817.1:1460-4932 GCF_000164805.1 Carlito syrichta | reverse complement strand
AGAGAGTTATTTTATGTATAAAAGTTTTATGTTAGCCAGGCGTGGTGGCTCACACCTGTAATCCCAGCACTTTGGGAGGCCAAGGCAAGAGGATACCTGAGTCCAGGGGTTGAGGCCAGACTGGTCAATTTGGTGAGACCTCGTCTCTAAAAACAATTTTTAAAAAGAAAGAAAAAAATTTTTGCATCTAAATCAAAGTTAAGATTTGATTGGCATTTTGAATTTTATATTTGGTTATTGGGGGTGAGAGATACCCCAGCTTGTATCTGGCAGAACATTTGGATGGGAAATCTTTGTGTATCCTATTACCACAAAGAATGAATGCCATCACTGAGAGAGAAATTTGAGTTGGGTCCCATAACACTCCAATCAGGAGTGCTCAACTGTTGCCATGTTGTCATCTGCACATTACCAGTGTGAATGACTGTTGTTTAAACCAGCAAAGGAGCAAAAACATTTTTTTTAATAATTTAATCAAGTAATCCAAGTAATCAGCTCCCAGTTAAATATGGTTGATTCATTTTCCAGATGGATCCTGAATATTAATCTATCCAGTACACAAAACTGTAATCTACCTTATATAATGGTGCTGTAGAAACCTTTCATTTATCCATAGAGTTTGCATTGAACCAATGGTTTTGGTGAGTTTAATGGTGTGTTTGAGGGTAACATGTCATTTTCTATTTTTAATTCTATATCATCATATGTAGGAGTTCAGTCTCCATCATCTGAATCCAGCCGAAGGATTTGATTACAGACTAACTCTGAGACCTTCCTTAAGTCAAGCCCTGTACCTTTAAGGTTCTCTATGTATAGAGACAGGTATCGGTAACCAAATTAATAGCAGTTATGGGCCCCTCTTTGGCTCCTAGTGATTCTTCCCAATGCCAAACCAGCATTAGCTGGATGACTTACTTTGCTGAGGGGAGGATGCCAAAGCTTTTTGAAAATTTTCTTTCCCAAATTGGTCACCCAAACATGTGTGGGAGTAGATTCTAATATTAACTTAGATTTCTCCCAATTTTTACACGGCTACATAGCCAGCAACCATTTTGACTAGTCAAGGAGGCTATGTGTTGGATAGTAGAAATCAGTGGGTGTTCAGCTTGTGTGGTGAAGGTCCCTACAGAAGTAGAAATATGACTTTAAACATTCTGTGTTCGTTTGCAAAGTAGAAGGGTTATAATAATTATTAGGAAGATAAGAACGAGTCTTGAAAAAATGAAAGGGAATCCAGAAGGTCCTTGCTCTGTGTTCTTAGACAGAAGCTGCTTACCTTGTGCTGTCAACTTCTGGGGAAAATTCTCCCTTGACTACCCTCAACTTTTTTTTCATTCTTAATTTAGATTCAGGGGGTATATGTGCATATTTGTCACATGGACATATTGTACAATGGTGGGGACTGGGTCTTGGGTGGCCTATTCCCTGATAGTGAGCAAAGTATCCCATATGGAATTTCTGCCCCCCTCCCAACCTCCCCTCTTATCGGTGTCCCCAGTATCTGTTATTTCCACCTTTGTGACCACTCAACTCCTGCATGGAAGTGAGAACATGTGGTGTTTTTTTTTCTGTTTCTGAGACCGTTCACTTAGGTTGATCTCCAGATCCATCCGTGTTGCTGCAGAGGCCATGATTTCATCCTTTTTTTAGGGCCGTGTAGTATCGCATAGTATATATATGCCACATTTTCTTTATCCAGTCAGTCACTGGTGAACACGTATGTTGGTTTTGTGATTTTGCTACTGTGAATAGTGCTGCAGTGAGCATATGAGTACAGGTGTCTTTTTTATATTATGACTTCTTTTCCTTTGGGAAGATTCCTAATATTGAGATTGCTGGGTCAAATGGTAATTCAATTTTTAGTTCTTTGAGAAATCTCCATGTCGTTTTCCATAGAGTGAGCTAGCTTATAATTCCACCAGCAGTGATTGAGTGTTTTCTTTTCTCTACAACCATGCTAATATCTATTTTTCTTTGACTTTTTAGTAACAGCCATTCTGACTGGCTGTAAGACCCAAAACTGTAGAAATCCTAGAAGGTGTTGATATGTAAGGTGATATCTTACTGTGCTTTTAATTTACATTTCACAGATGATAAGTGATATTGGGCATTTTTTCGTGTTTGTTAGCTGCTTATGTGTCTTCTTTTGAGAAGTGTCTGTTCATGTCCTTTGCCCACTTTTTGATGGGATTGTTTTTTTTTCATGTTGAGTTGTTTGAGTTCCTTGTAGATTCTAAATATTAGCTCTCTGTTTAAGGCATAATTTTCAAACCTTTTCTCCGATGCCATAGGTTTTCTGTTCATTTTGTTGATGATTTATTTTGCTGTGCAGAAGCTTTTTAGTTTAATTAAATCCCATTTGTCTATTTTTGGTTTTGTTGCAATTGCTTTTGGGGTCTTTGTCATAAATTATTTGCCTAGGCCAATGTCCAGAAGGGTGTTTCCTAGGTTTTCTTCTAGTATTTTTTTTTTTTTTGAGTTGGAGTCTCACTCTGTCTCCCAGGCTGGAGTGCAGTGGCACACTCTCATGGCCATCCCAACGTTGATCTGCTGGACTCCAGCAATCCTTCTGCCGCCTCAGCCTTCCAAGTAGCCAGAATTACAGGTGCGTGCTACCACATCTGGCTAATTTTTTATTTATTGTAGAGATGAGCTCTCACCAAGTTGCTGGGGCTGGTCTCAAACCCGCAGGTTCAGACAATCCACCCACCTTGGCACACCAAAGTGCTGGGGTGACAGGCTGAGCCACTGAGCCCGGCCTCTTCTAGTATTTTTAGTTTCAGATCTTACATTTAAGTCCTTAATCCATCTTGAGTTAACTTTTATATATGATGAGAGATAGAGGTCCAGTTTCATTCTTCTGCATATGGCTCGCCCACTTTGCCAGCACTATTTATTGAGGATATTCTTAACTGTAAGTCAGTTGTGATTTGACAAGTCCAAGAGTCTGAGGAAGTTCTTTTTAGTTGAGAGACATGAACCCAAGGTCAAATACTCTGTAATTTGCCTGCTATGTGAGAAGTTAAAATGACATCATATGCCCTTTCTAATGAGGTTAGAGTGAAGGTTTTCACTGGTATCTTTTCTAGAATATCTAGACACCAGGTTCCAATGTCTGGAATACAAAGTCCTCTTCAGGTAGCGGGTCTCTGAAGGCTCTTTAACCTGATGGATATAAGCCTTTAAATACTGCATTAAGTGCTTTAGTGTGTTGGTTCCTATCACAGTGTGCAAAAACTGGATGAGTATGGGGTCCTATTACAAAGAGCGTGGGTCACAACTAATATTTTTATAAGATGTCAACTTATGTTTTCCAAAAGGGGAGCTCATCTCATTGTCATAAGAGTTAAAGACAGGCCGGACTCGGTGGCTCAGCCTGTCATCTAGCCATTTGAGAAGCCGAGGCGGGCGGATTTCCTGAGCCCGTGGGTTCGAGACCAGCCTGACAACCAGGCAAGACCTCCACTCTACA
>NW_007261817.1:0-881 GCF_000164805.1 Carlito syrichta | reverse complement strand
TCTACCAGTCAAGGATTGATTATAGACTCATTTGGCTGTTTTCAAATGATTTCCCTACCAGGATTTAGCCACAATTTGAGTTACTTTGTCAACTCCATGATGAGTGAGAGAATGCTTGGCGGAGCAGCCATTGTAGGGGTTCAGACATTACCAAGAGGTAGTCCAGGCCTTCCCGGGGTCCCTTGACCATTTTGCATACTTGGCTTTTTCCATTTTTTTTTCAGCTTGAGAGCCATATCTTTGTGGTGCTTCAAGTGCTGAACTTCCTTGATGTCCTTTGGATGGACTTCATTCCAGGTATGTAGTTGATTCGTCGGGACAATTTCTTGGGGGTAGCTTTTGCATGGAAACCAGCCATTGCTTTTCCCTGATGTTCGGGGTCTATTTTGCAAGTATGAACTTTGGTTTTTATGAAAGTTACTTGTAGGAGTTGCAACAGTGCAGAGAAGTGATCACTAAAGTAAGGCTTATTATTATTGTTGTTGTTTTTTTGATTCACGGTCTCACTCTGTTGCCCAGGCTGGAGTACAGTGGCATGCTCATGGCTCACTGCAGCCTCGACCCCCTGAGCTCAGGTGATCCTTCTGCTTCAGCTTCCTGCATAGCTGGCAATACAGGTGCACACCACTGTGATACCTGGCTAATTTTTTTGTTTTTATTTTTATTTTTTGTGGTGATGAGGTCATGGTATGTTGCCCAGGTTGATCTCAAACTCCTGAACTCAAGCAGTCCTTGCACTTTGGCCTCCATAGGCATGAGCCACTGCACTTGGCCTAGGCTCAATTTATAGACACTCTGTTTGATGTTAAGAATCCCTTGTCTCCACAGCATGCCGAAACCATGGACAACTCCAAAAGCACACCTGCTACCAGCTTAGATAT
>NW_007261816.1:8204-12237 GCF_000164805.1 Carlito syrichta | reverse complement strand
AAGGAAGGAAGGAAAGGAAGGAAGGAAGGAAGGAAGGAAGGAAGGAAGGAACGAAGGAAGCAAGAGAGAGAGCGAGAAAGGAAGGAAGAAAGAAAGAAAGAAAGAAAGAAAGAAAGAAATCCATTCTCCTGCAAACTTTCTGCACTCAATCCTTCCCCCTTGCCCCCCCCCACATGTGAGGGTCCCACAAGCTCTGCTCCTTCCAGTCCCAACTCCCCCATGACTGCCCTCACTTTGGTGTGGGATTTCCCAAGGCTCCCTTGTTGGGTTCCTGCCGGCTCTCCTCTCCGAGGTGAGAAATGGTCCCAAGACAGACTGAACCTCCAACTCGGCAATGAGGACCTACCACCAAAAGATACCAGGGACACATTCCTCACCCGGGGACATTTCTTCACCCCCATCGCATTTTTCCTGCCTCTAAAGCCAGTCACTCTGTGAAGACACAACGTCAAGTTGAAAATCTGTGTACGATTTCGATGTTTTTGGAGACAGGGTCTAGTTCTGTGGCCATGACTGGAGCAAGGGGACACAACTGTTGATCATTCCAGCCTCGAAATCACAGGCTCTTGCAATCCTCCGTCCTCAGCCTCTAGATTGGCCGGGATGACATGCACCTCGACTCCAGACCTTCTGTTTTGATGAGTGCAGAGATGTGGTCTCCCTGTGTGACCTGACTGACTGGTTTCCTAGCTCCTACCATACTCGTGCTCAGCCTCCCAGAGCGCTGGGATTTCAGCATGGGCCGCCATGCCAGGCTTTCTGGTTCATTTTTGATGAAAGATTGTGGCCGGGCTTGGAGGCTCAGACTCGTCATCCCAGCACTTTGGGAAGACAAGACCAGCGGCCGGCTCTCAAAAAAAAGGGAAAAAAATAAAGCATTCATTTGTGTATGGAGCTGGGATCATCGTGAACAGAATTCATTTAGAAAGGAGGCCCCAGCCTTGGGTCTAGAGTTTCTGAAAGATGGTGTATTGGCAGACAATCAGGCTGTGGCTTTGGAAGACCAAGGCATGTGACTGCTGGATCCTGGGAGTTCGAGACCAGTCTGAGCCACGTGGTGGGACCTAGTCACTCCCCATTATGCAAATACTGGAGTCGTGCATGGTGGCACCTGTGGTCCCAGCTACATGGGATGCGGTGGCCTACTTCCAGGGCTGGTGTTCCTTTGCATCACTCCTGCTGACAGAATGTGCATGTCCCAGCTAGGCACTGTGACTCACAACCATCAGTCCCATGCTCTGGAAGGCCGAGGCAGGAGGCTGCCTGAGCCCAGGGGCTGGAAACCAGCACAGGCAACGTTGCCAGACCTCATCTGGAAAGAGGTCCCAAAAATTGACTCAGGCGTGGTGGCCTTCGGAGTCCTGGCTGCTCGGATCCCGAGGTGGGAGGACCTCCTGAGCCACGCAGGTCGAGGCCCAGTGAGCCACAATCGTACTGCTGTGTCCCACCTCGGCCCATGGAGATGCCGGTAACAAAAAAGACATCTCTTACATGCATCACAACCTGCGTCCACTGTTCTCCAGGGAAAGGTCCACGTGGGTGGGGGAAGACGGAGTGATTGGGAGAGGAAGAGGCCCTCCGCCTGTCTAAAGGTGGCAGACAGTGTGTCGGGAACCAGGAATGGCTGGGGCATTGTCAAACTTCCTTGATTGCTCTGTGCCCAATGGCCACCCTAGCTTGGGGCTGTCTGTTCTGGGAGCTCACTCAGGTCTTTGCTGTGGGGTACGAGTGTGGAGGGTGGAGGCAGGAATTCTGGGGTGCCTGGCCAAAGGTGTGGGATGGATCTCCCCGGTGGCCAAGTTTGAAATCTCCCGCAAATGATAGGCTGGAAAGTGCCTTTTCATCTCCCATTCCTGAGGTTGACTCCTTGTGCTGGGAAGGAGGGGTATTGGTGGTGGTGGGATTATTATTATTTGGAGTCAGAATCTCACCCTGTCACCCAGGCTGGAGCACAAGGGCATGCTCACGGCCATGGAGGACTCCACCTGCCAGGCTCAGGTGATCCTTTTGACTAGGCCCCCCCAGTGGCTGGAGCCATATGCCTGCATCACCATGCCCAGCTAATCTTTTAATTATTTTTTTTGGCCAAGACAAGGTCTCACCACATTTCCTGGGCTGGTGTCAAACCCGCAGGCTCAGACTGTCCTCTCGTCTGGGCCTCTGGAGAGTGTAAATGCCAGCATGAGACCCTGATCCCAGCCTATGGTTGTGGTGATGGTGGTGATTATTATTATTTGCAGTTGGAGTCACACTCTGTCACCCAGACCTGAGCACAGGGGCACGATCATGGCCACCACAGGCTTCACCTGCTGGGCTCAGTCTATCCTCCTGCCTCAGTGCCCCAAGTAGCTGGAAACACAGGCCTGCAACACCATGTTCGACTCATCTTTGGATTTATATTTGATGGTCAAACGACGTCTCACCCCATGTCCTGGGCTGTTGTTGAACACGCAGGTCAGGCCATCAACTCTCCTGGGGCTTCCGAAGGTCTGGAAAGGACAGGCTGAGACCCTTGAGCCAGGCCTGGGTTTGTTGTGGTGGTGTTGGTTGGTATTATTATTCTGAGTCGAAGTCCCACTCTGTTGCCCAGATTGGAGGGCATGGGCACACACACGGCCACATGGCCTCCACTGGCTGGGTTCCAGTGGTCATCCAACCATGGTGTCTTGAGTGACCAGAGGGACAGGTGTGCGCCACTACATTCAGCTCATTTTTTTTGGCTTTTTGTAGAGACGAGGTCTCACCAAGGTGCGTGGATTGGTCTCAAACCTGTGGGCTCAGGCCATCCTCTTGCCTTAGCCTCCCAGTTCACCAGGTTGACAGGCATGAGCCCCCACGCCTGGCCTCCCCACCCCTATTGGAGCCCCACTCCAAGGCCCACTTGCTTCCAAAGATCCAGGAACCCAGAGAGGGTGCCTGTAGTTGCCCACCGAGCCCACCCTGGGAGAAGCACCTGGCGCAGGGGCATGTCTCCATCAGGATGCCCACCCCTTCACCCACCATGTTCTCCAGGGTGGACCTGCTCCCTCCTCCACGAGGGCCACCTGGTGGAAAGGGAGAGCATGACTCTCAAACATTCAGGGAGGCAGGGATGGCTGGGCGGCTCACACATGTCTCCACGGCAGTTGGGGAGTCAGATACAGGAATATGGCCAGAACCCAGGAGCTTGAGACCAGGTTGGACACCATAGCAAGCCCCCACCTCGACCCAAAGAAAAACCCAGAAGATCTTGGGTGGGAGACGACTTCGTTGGAGGATCATCTCTGGCCCAGAGTTCAAGACCAGGCAGGATGACCAGGATGTTGACCAAATGGAAAGCCTATGATCACAGCAGTTTGGGAGGCCCAGGCCGAGAGTGTGCCCCGAGTTGGGCATTTTTACAGCAGCCTGGGCAACCTAGTGAGGAAAGAAAAGAAAGAAAGAAAGAAAGAAAGAAAGAAAGAAAGAAAGAAAGAAAGAAAGAAAGAAAGAAAGAAAGAAATCCATTATCCTGCAAACTTTCTGCCCTCAATCCTTCCCACCGGCACCCCCACATATGAGAGTCCCCCAAGTTTGGCACCTTCCAGCCCCAACCCCAACCCAATGGCTGACCCCACTTTGTTGTGGTAGTTCCCATGGCTCCCTGGCCGGTTTCATGCCTGCTCTCCTCTCTGAGGTGAGAAATGATCCCCAGGAAGGCCGACCCTCTGCCTTGGCAATGAGGAAGTTCTGCCAAGAAAGGCTAGGGACAAATCCCTCACCCAGGGATATTTCTTCCCACCCAATACCATTTTTCCTGATTATAAAACCAGTCATCCTTTGAACACACCACACAAAGCTGAGAATCTATGTGTGATTCTGATGTTTTTGGTGACAGGGTCTGGCTCTGTGGCACAGACTGGTCCTGGTGACAGTACCGTTGATCACACCAGCCTCAAAATCATGGGCTTTGGTGATCCTCCCTCCTCAGCCTCCAGAGTGGCCGGGACAATGTGCACTGTGACTCCAGACCTCCTGTTTTGATTGGTGTGGACACAGAGTCTCCTTGCATGGC
>NW_007261816.1:3918-7547 GCF_000164805.1 Carlito syrichta | reverse complement strand
AGCTCATGGCCATCAGCCCCGCACCCTGTGAGCCGAGCAGGAGATGCTTGAGGCCAGGGATCAGAGAACAGCTCGAGCGATGTGGCCAGACCTCAACTCGGCGAGAGGTCCCCAAAATCGAGTCAGGCATTGTGGCATCCAGAGTGCTTAGGGGCCAAGGCAGGAATACCTCCTAAGTCCCACAGGTCGAGGACCCGGGAGGCATGTTCATGATGCCATGCCCCAGCCCAGTGGACGGAGAATCTGACAACAAAAAAGACACCTCCCACAACGTCACAATGGGTGTCCAGGACTCCCCAGGGAAAGGTCCACGTGGGCAGGGGATGACGGAGCAATCGGGCAAGGGGGCCCTTCTGACGCCCGAAGTTATAGACCGGGCGACTGGAATCTGAGCTGGCTGTGGCATTGCCAGACTGCCTTGATCACTCTGTGCCTGAAAGCGACCCTAGCTCAGGGCCGTCAGTTCTGTGAGCTCACACACATCTTTACTGTGGGGCACGAGTGTGGAGCATAGAGCCTGGCCTTCTGGGGCGTGTGGCCAAAGGCGTGGGATGGACATTTGCCTTGGAAATCTCTGAAACCTCCCACGAAAAACAGGCCAGAATGTTCCTTTTCCTCTTTCATCCCAGAGGGTGACTCCTCACGCTGTGTGGAAGTGGTGGTGGTGGTGGTGGTGGTGGTGCTGGTGGTGGTGGTGGTGATTATTATTTGGATTCGGAATCCAGCTCTGTTGCCCAGGCTGGAGCACAGGGGCACACTAATGGCCACTGCGAACTCCACCTGCCGGGCTCAGGTCCTCCCGCCTTGGTCCCTGAAGTCACTGAAACTACACACTTGCACTACCATGCTCAGCTAATCGTTGGATTTACTTTTCATGACTGAGACGAGATCTCACCCTATGTCCCAGGCAGGTGTCAAAACTGCAGGCTCAGGCCATCCACTCGCCTGGGCATCTGAAGGGCCGGGATGCCAGGCTGAGCCCTTGAGCCTGGCCTGTGGTTGGTGATGATGGATGGCATTAATATTCTGAGTTGGAGTCCCACTCTGTCGGCCAGGCCAGAGCCCAGGAGCCCTCTCTTGGCCACCGTGGCCTCCACTAGCTGGTCTCCTGAGGACCTCCTGCCACAGCCTACCAAGTTACTGGAGCAACAGGCGAGCACCACAATGCTCAGCTCATATTTTTGACTTTTTGTAGAAACGAAGTCTCACCAAGGTTCCTGGGTTGGTGTCGAACCCAGAGGCTCAGGTCATCCTGTCGCCTCAGCCTCCCAGTTCACCAGGATGACAGGTGTCAGCCCCCATGCTCGACCTCCACACCTCTCTCAGTGCCCCAAAGTGAGCCCCGCTCCCTTCTGACAAACTGGGACCCTGGATTAGGGCCGCCAGATTTGCCAATCGAGCCCTCCCCAGGGGAGAACCAGGTGCACCAGCGTGTCTCCACCGGGACACCCACTCCACCTCCTGCCTTGTTCTCCAGGGTGGACCCGCTACCTACTCCCAGGGATGCCTCGCAGAAAGAGAGGGGGTGACTCTCAAACCTTTGGGGGGGCTGGGATGGCCAGGTGACTCATGCATGTTTCCTTGACATTCAGGGAGACTGAGACAGAAAGACGGCCAGATCTTGTGAGTTCCAGATGACGCTGGTCACCATAGGAAGCCCCCCCAAGCAAAAGTCAGAAAACCTTGGGAGAGGGCAGGCCTCAGCAGGATTGCCTCCAGCCCAGAGTTCAAGACCAGGCAGAAAGACCAGGATGTTGACAAAATGGAAAGCCTGGGATTGCAGCAGTTTGGGAGGTCCAGGCTGAGAGGATGGCCCTAGTTGTGCATTTTGAGAGAAGCCTGGTCAACCTAGTGAGGAAGGAAAGTAAATAAATAAATAAATACATACATACATATATACATACATATATACATACATAAATACATAAATACATACATACATAATACATAAATGAATAAAGAAAGAAATCCATTCTCCTGCAAAGCTTCTGCCAAGAGTCCCTCAAACCCCACCCCCCATGTGAGGATAACCCAAGCTTGGCACTTTCCAGCACCAAACCCCCAATGGCTGCCCCACTTTGTTGCAGGAGTTCCTGAGGCTCCCTGGCCGGTTTTCTGCCAACTTTCGTCTCCAAATGGAGAAATGTGCTGAAGGCAGGCTGACCTTCCATCTCTACAACCAGGACCTTCGGCCAAGAAAGGCCAGGGACACATCCCTCACCTGGGGACATTTCTTCACCCCCAATTCCAGTTTTCTGGCTCTAAATCCAGTTGCCCTGTGAACCCACCATGGGCATTTGAGAATCTGTGTACTATTCTGATGTTTTTGGAGGCAGGGTCTGGCTCTGTGGTGCAGGCTGGGGCCAGGGATATGTCCATTGATCACTGCCAGCCTCGAAATCATGGGCCCAGGTGATCCTCCTGCCTTGGTATTCCAGAGCGCAGGAATTCCAAGCGTGGGCCGCCACACCAGGCCTTCTGTTTCATTTTTGACAAAGGATCGAGACTGGGTTCAGAGGCTCAGCCTCATCATCCCAGTGGTATAGGAGGCTGAAGTCAGCAGCAGAAATGAGCCCGCAGGCCGAGACCTGCCCGGGAAACTCACCAAGACCTCGTCTCTACCCACCATCCCAAATGAGCTGGGCGTGGTTGCCTACACCTGTCTTTCAGGCTCCTCAGAAGTCCAGGAAAGACTCAGAGCCTCTTGGGCCGAGGCTGCAGTAGCCAGGAGGGAGTCACCACCCTCCAGGCTGGGTGAAATAGTGGTACTCCGACTCAAAGAATAAAGGAAAAAAGGAAATAAAATAAAAGCATCCATTTGTGTATGGAGTTGGATCATCATGAACAGACAGACATCATTTGGGAAGCAGGCCCGAGTCTTGGGCCTAGAGTTTCTGAAAGATGGTGGATCAGCACACAATCGGGCTGTGGCTTTGTGAGGCCAACCAGGGGACCCCTGGAGTCTGGGAGTTTGAGACCAGCCTGGGCCACATACCAATAACTCGTCACTCCCCAGAATGCAAACACTCAAGTCGCACATGTTGTCACCCGCAGTCCCAGCTACAGGGGATGTAGTGGCCTCCAACCCGAGGCATGCTTTTGCATCTACCCTGCCAACAGGACTTGCGAATCCAGGCTGGGCATCGTGGTTCATGACCAGCAGCCCTGTGCCCTGGGATGCTGAGGCGGGAGGCTGCCTGAGTCCAGGTTTCGGAGACCAGCCCGGGTGACATGGCCAGACCTCATCTTAGTGACAGTTCTGAAAAATCGAGTCAGACGTGGACCCAGCTGATCAAGGGCCAAGGCGGGAGGACCACCTGAGCCCTGCAGGTCAAAACTCCAGGAGCCACAATCATGCTGCCATGCCCCAGCCTGACCGAAGGAGACTCCGGTGACAAAAACACACCTCCAATATGCACATGATGGGCCTCCATGGCTCCCCAGTAAAAGGCCAGCATTGGCAGGGGACAATGGAGTGATCTGGAGAGAAGAGGGCCCTCCCTAACCCTGAAGGTGATAGGCAGGGTGACCGGAACCTGGAATGACCATGGTTTTGTTGACCTGTCTTGATCGCTTTGTGCCTGATGGACGTTCTAGCTCGGGGCCATCTGTTTCTTGAGCTCACACAA
>NW_007261816.1:0-3451 GCF_000164805.1 Carlito syrichta | reverse complement strand
CAGGCTGATCCCCTGATCCCAGCCTGTGGTTGTGGTGGTGGTGGTGGTTGATAATAATATTCTAAATAAAAGTCATACTCTGGCGGCCAGAACATAATGCAGGGGCCAACTCTTGGCCACCGCATCCTCCACCAGCTGGCCCCTGGTTAATCCTTCTGCCATGGCCTCCCAAGTGGCCGGAATGACAAGTGTGTGCCACAACACTCGGCTCATTTTTTTGGCTTCTTGTAGAGACGAGGTCACTCCAAGGTGCACAGGATGGTCTTGAACCTTCGGCTCAGGCCATCCTCTAGCCTCAGCCTCCCAGAGAACCAAGATGACAGGCATGAGCCCCTGACCAGCCTCCACACCCCTCTCGGGGACCCACTGCTAAACCCACTGAGCCATACCCATGGGGATATCTGGCTCAGGTGTGCATCTTTGCTGAGGCACCTAACCCTCCTCCCCCATCCTCCCCAGGATGGACCCACTCACTCCTCCCAGGGGCTGCCTCTGGGAAAGGGAAGGCTTGACTCTCAAACCATCTGGGAGCAGGTATCATCAGAAGACTCATACCTGTCTCCTTGGGAATTGAGGAGGCCAAGACGGAAAGACGGCCAAAGCCCAGGAACTCGAGACCAATCTGGACACCAGAACAAGACTCCACCTTGACCCCAAGCAAAACCCAGAAAACCTCGGGCGAGGGCAGGCCTTGGCAGGAGGATCGCCTCTGGCCCAAAGTTCAAGAAGAGGCAGGAAGACCAGGATGTCGACCAAATGGAAAACCTGTGATCACAGCAGTTTGGAAGGCCAGGCCCAGAGGATGGCCAGAGTTGGACAGCTTGAGAGCAGCCTGTGCAACCTAGTGAGGAAAAAAATGGAAGAAACAAGGAAAGAAAGAAAGAAATCCATTCTCCTGCAAATCTTCTGCCCTCAGTCCTTGCCTCAGCCCCACCCACATTTGAGGGTCCTCCAAACTCGTCATCTTCCATCCTCAACACCCTCAATGGCTGATCCCGCTTTGGTGCGGGAGTTCCCTAGGCTCCCTGGCCGGGTTCCTGCTGGCATTCCTCACCGTGCTGAGAAATGTTCCCCACACAGGCCGACCCTCTGACTCAGCAATGCGGACCTTCCACCAAGAAAGTCCAGGGACACATCGCTCACCTGGGGACATTTCTTCCCTCCTCATCCCATTTTTCCTGGCTCTAAAGTCAACTGCTCTGTGGACACACCCCGCGCAGATGAGAATCTGTTTACAATTCTGATGGTTTTGGAGACAGGGTCTGGCTGTGTGGCCTACACTGGAACCCAGGGACATGACCACAGTTCACCACCAGCCTCAAAATCGTCAGTTCTGTGAACCTCCCACCCCTGCCTCCAGAGTGGCCGGGATGACGGGCACCTCGACCCCAGTCCACCTGTTTGAATGGGTGCAGAGAAGGGGTCTCCCTCTGTGGCCTGGACTGGCCTTGAGTCCCTGGGCTGAAGCCCTCTTCCCTCCTTGGTCTCCCAGAGCACTGGGATTCCAGGCATTGGATGCTGCACCAGGCTTTCTGGTTTTTTTTTTGAAGAAGGACCAAGGCCAGACTCAGGAACTCAGCCTCCTCATCACAGAGCTTTGGGATGCTATGGCGGCCAGTGTTTGGTCTGAGCTCACAGGTGGAGAGTTTCCTGGACACCTCAGTGAGACCTCGTCTCTATCCTCCATCCCAAATGAGCTGGGTGTGGTGGTGTATGCCCATCATTCTGGCTCATGGGAAGGCCAAGTAAGGCTCACTGGAACCCATCGGGCTGAGGCTGTGGTGGCCAGGAGTGAGCCACCACTCTACAGCCTGGGTGATGGAGTGAGACTCTGAGTCAAAGAAAAAAAGGAAAAAAAAAAAAAAAGAACATTCATTTGTGTATGACGTCGTGATCACCCTGAACATACAGAAATCATTTGGGAAGGAGTCCCCAGCCTTGGGTTTAGAGTTCCTGAAAGACGGTGGATTGGCAGACAATTGGTCTGTGGTTTGGGAAGGCTGGTGCAGGGGACCACTGGAGCCTGGGAGTTTGAGAGCAGCCTGGGTCAAGTAGCGAGACTTCGTCACTCGTCGGATCATAAACACTGGTGTTGTACGTGGTGGCTCCCACAGTCCCAGCTTCACGGGTTGTGATGGCCTCCATCCTGGGGCATTTCTTTGCATCGCCCCCACTGACATAACGTGTGAGTCCAGGCCGGGCACTGTGGCACATGGCTGTGAGCCCTGCACCCTAGAAGGCCGAGGCAGGAGGTTGCCTGAGCCCAGAGGTTGGAGACCAGCCCAGGCAATGTGCCCAGAACTTGTCTCAGTGAGAGGTCTCCAAAATCAAGTCAGGCATGGTGACCCCTGGAGTACCAGTTGCTAGGAACCCGAGGTGGGAGGAGTGCCTGAGCCCCACAGGTCAAGACTCAGGGAGTCACAACCGTGATGCTGTGCCCCAGTCCAACCAAAAGAGACTCTGGCAATGAAAAGATGCCTCCCAAGTACGTCACGATGGGAGTTCATGGCAACCCAAGGAAAGGTCCATGTTGGTGGGGAACAATGGGGCTATCAGGAGAGGAAAGGGCCCTCCCTCACCCCAAAGGTGACAGGCAGAGTGAACGGAACCTGGGCTGGTTGTGGTGTTGCTGGATTGCCTTTATCACTCTGTGCCCGATGGCCACCCTAACTCGAGACCATCTGTTCTGTGAGCTCACATACATCTTTGTTATGGGGCAAGAGTGTGGAGGGTTGAGGCAGGCTTTCTGGGACACATGGCCAAAGGTGCGGGATGGATGTGCCCGGTGACCACCTTTGAAACATCCTGAAAACGACAGGCTGGAAAGTGCCTTTGCCTCTGCCATCCTTCAAGGTGACTCCTTGCACTGGGTGGCAGGAGTGGTGGTGGTGGCGCTGATGGTAATTTTATTATTTGGAATCAGAATCCTGCCGATCCAAAGGTCACCCAGGCCAGGGTGCAGGGGCACAGTCAAGGGGCAGACTCCACCTGCCGGGCTCAGGCCATCCTCCCTCCTCGGTCCCCCAATTGACTGGAACCACAGGCCTCAGCCACCATCCCCAGCTAATCTTTGGATTTTTTTTGATGGCCGAGACGTGGTCTCACCTCATGTCCTGGGCAGGTCTCTAACCTGCAGGCTCAGGCTGCCCACTCTCCTGGGCCTTGAAGGGCCAGGTTGCCAGACTGATCCCCTGAGCCTTGCCTGTGGTTGTGCTGGTAGTTGTGAGTATTAATATTCTGCTTCGGAGTCTCACTCTGTCACCCAGGCCATAGCACAGGGACACTCTATCAGCCACCGCAGCCTCCACCATTTGGGCTCTGGCAATCCTATTGCTGTGACCTTCCAAGTGCTTGAAATGACAGGTATGTGCCACCACGCTCAGCTCATTTCTTTGCTTCTTGTAGAGATGAGGTCTCACCTAGGTGCCCGGGCTGGTCTCCAACCCTTGGG
>NW_007261815.1:8455-13151 GCF_000164805.1 Carlito syrichta | reverse complement strand
TTAAGTCAGCTTGTTAGCTAGGTAGATGGGTATTTAGCTAATTTCTTAAGTCAGCTGGCTAGCTCGGTAGCTAGCTAGTTAACTAACTAATTAAGACAGCTGGCTAACCAGGTAGTTAGCTTAAGTCAGCTAGTTAAGTCAGCTGCCTAGCAAGCTGGGTAGCTAGGTAGCAAGCCAGTTAAGTCAGTTGGTTAGCCATCTGGCTAGCTGGTTAATTCAGCTAGTTAAGAGAGCAGGCAAGCCAACTGGCATTGCAGGTAGCTAGCTAGTTAAATCAGCTAGATAGCTAACTGGCTAGCTGGTTATGTCAGTGAATTACGTCAACTGGATAGCCAACTGGGTAGCTGGTTAAGTCAGCTAGTTTAAGTCAGCTGTCTAACTAGCTGGCTACTATGTAGCTAGCTAGATAAGTTAGCTTGCTAGCCAGCAGGTAGCTGTTCAATTGAGCTAGCTAAGTCACCAAGCTTGCCTACTGGCTAGGTAGATATCTAGCTAGTTAAGTGAGCTGACTAGCCAGCTTGCTAGCTAAAGTCAGCCGGGTAAGTCAGCTGGCTAGCCAGGTTGCTAGATAGAGAGCCAGCTATTTCAGGCAGCTCTCTAGCCAGCTGATTTGCTGGTTAAGTCATCTAGTTAAGTCACCTGGCAACCAACCTGCTAGCTAGTTGTCAGTTGACTGTCAGTTGGCTATACAGCTGGTTAGCTTGTTAAAAAGTTAGTTAAGCCAGATGGCTAGTCATCTGGCTAGCTAGTTATTTCATCTAGCTAAGTCAGCTGGCTAGATAGGAAACTAGATATATAAGTCAGCTAGTCATGTTAGGTAACTAGCTAGTTAAGTCAGCTTGTTAAGTCAGCTGGCTAGCTAGATAGCTAGCTAGGCAGCTAGTTACTTAAGACAGTTAGCTATGCCAGCTGGCTAGCTGGGTAGCTAGCTGGTTAAGTCAGCTAGTTAAGTCAGCTTGCCAGCTTGTTAAGTCAGTGAGTTAAGTCAGCTGTCTAGCCAGCAGCCTAGTTAGGTAGCTAGCTAGTTAAGTCAGCTGGCTAGCCAGTTAGCTAGCTAGTTAAACAACCTTGTTCTGTCAGTTCTCTTGCCAGCTGGTTAGCTAGGTAGCTATGTAGCTAAGTCAGCTGGCAAAACAATGGGCTAGGTAGGTAGCTAGCTAGAGTTAAGTCAGCTGGCTATCCAGCTGGCTAACTAGGTAGCTAAGCAATTGAATCAGCCTGCTTGCCAGCTGGCTAGCTAGTTATGTTACCTAGTTCAGTCTGCTGGCTTGACACCTGGCTAGCTAGGTAGCTAGATATTTAAGTCAGTTGTCTAGCCCGCTGGTATATAGTTAAGTCACCTAGTTCAGTTATCTGGCTAGACTGCTGGCTAGCTATATTCCAAGCCAGTTAATTCAGCTGACTAACAAGCAGGCCAGCTATGTAAGTCACCTAGTTATGTCAGGTGGCTTGACAGAAGACTAGACAGGTAGCAAGATAGTTAAATGAGTTGCCTAGTCAGCTGGCTAGCTAAATAAGTCAGCTAGTCAACTCAGCTGGCTAGACAGCTAGATAGCTAGGTAGAGAGCTAGTTAAGTCAGCTGGCTAGCCATCTGGTTCACTAGTTAAGTCATCTAGTTGAGTCAGCTGGCTAGCCAGCTTGCTACCTGCTTAAGTCAAGTAGTTAAGTCAGCTGTGCAGCAAGCTGGCCAACTAGGTAACAATCTAGTTAAATCAGCTGGTTAGCAAGTGGGATAGCTAGTTAAGTCAGTTAGTTAATTCAGTTGGCTTTCCAGTTGGTTAGCTAGGTAGTGAATATTTAGGTCAACTGGTTAGTCACCTGTCTAGCTAGTGATGTCTGCTAGTTATGTCAGCTGGCTAGCCAGCTGGCTATCTAACTATGTCAGTTGAGTCAGTTGGCTAACCAGCTTGCTAGCTAGTTAAGTAAGCTAGTTAATTCAGGTGGTTAGCCACCTGGCTAGCTAGGTAGCAAGCTAGTTACATCAGCTGGTTAGCCAGCTGACTAGTTTTAGTCAGGTAGTTAAGTCAGTGGCTAGCCAATTGGCTAGGTAGTTTGCTAGGTAATTAAGTCAGTTGGCTAGCCAGCTGGCTAGCTAGTTATTTAATCAAGTTAAGTGAGTTGGCTGTCCAGCTGGCAAGGTAGGCGGCCAGCTAGTTAAACCAGGTGGCTAACTGGATGACTATCTAGTTAAGTCAACTAGTTAAGTAAGCTTGTTTGTCAGCAAGTTAGCTAGGTGGCTGGCAAGTTAAACTGACTGGATAGCAGGGTAGTCAGGCAGGCGGCACATTACTCATGCCAGCTGGCTAGCTAGCTGATCAACAGGGTGGCTGGCTAGTTAATCCAGCTGGCTATCCAACTGTCCTGCCAGCCGGATGGTTAATTTAGCTGGTTGGTTAGCCACATGGTCAGTCCACTAGCTAGCTAGCTGGCTGCATATCCAGCTAGCCAGCCAGGTGGGTTCGCTCACTTTTCATCAGGTCAGCTAATTAGTCGGCTCACTCACCTGCAAACTGGTCAGCAAACTAGTCAGCTCACTCGGCAGCCAACAGGTCAACTAAATTGTTGGCTCACTCGCAGTCCAACAGGTAAACTAACTAGACGACTTGCTCGCCAGCTGACTAGTTAAATATGCTCACCAGTTGGCTTGTTCACTGACAGACTTGTTAAGGCAGCCCACACATCAGGTCACTCGCTGGCTGACTAGTTAAGTCAGCTCACCAGTTGGCTCATTCACCGGCTGACTAGTTAACTCTTCTGACCATTCGGCTCACTCGCTAGCTGACTAAAGTCAGCTGAGCAGTCAGCTCACTCGCCGGCTGACTAGTTAAGTCAACTGACCAGTCGGTTCCTCGCCAGC
Organism: Carlito syrichta; assembly: GCF_000164805.1. Classification (NCBI taxonomy): domain Eukaryota; kingdom Metazoa; phylum Chordata; class Mammalia; order Primates; family Tarsiidae; genus Carlito; species Carlito syrichta. The sequence goes on along the minus strand of NW_007261815.1, from coordinate 10,293 downwards.
TGACTAGTTAAGTCAACTCACCTGAAGGCTCACTCACCAACTGACAAGTTAAGTAAGCTAACCGGTTGGCAGACTAGCTGGCCAGCTATTTAAGTCAGCTAACCAATCGGCCAACTAGTAAAATATCCAGCCGAATCTTTACCCGAACTAACTATGGGCCCAACTTGTCAACCAACAATTTAACACAGCTAACTAGTCGGCCAACTAGACAGCCGACTTGTTAAGCCAGCTAACAAGTCAGCCAAGTGGTCAGCCAACGTGTCAAACCAGATAAGTAGTTATCCTCATTGTCCGCCAACTATTTAAGTCACCTAGTTAACTCAGTAGCCAACTAATTAAGACACAATAGTTAAGTAACCTGACCAGTCGGCTCACTCACTGACCGACTAGTTAATTCAGTTCACCTGAGGGCTCACTCGCCGGCTGAAAGTTAAGTAAGCTAAACAGTTGGCCGACTAGCTGGCCAACTATTTAAGTCAGCTAACCAGTCGGCCAACTATTAAGTCGTCCAACTGGTCAGCTGACAAGTTAGGTCAGCCAACTTGGCCGACTAGTTAGGTCAGCTAAATAGTCGGCCATCTAGTCATCTGACTAGTTAGGTGAGCAAACTAACCAGTCAACTAGTCAACAGAACTAACTTGTGGACCAACCCGTCAGTCAACTAATTAACTCAGCTAACTAGTCAGCCGACTAGACGTCCGACTTGTTAAGCCAGCTAACAAGTCAGTCGAGTAGGCAGCCAACGTGTTAAACCAGATGAGAAATCGTCCACATCATCCACCAACAAGTTAAGTCACCTAGCTAACTCATTATCTAACTAATTAAGACATCTAGTTAACTCGTTTACCAAATAGTTAAAACAGTTAGCTAACTCGTTAACCACCACTTTTCAGCAGATAATTCGTAAAGTCAGCTCACCTCTTGGCTCACTTGCCAGACGACTAGTTAAGTCAGCTAACCGGTCGGCCACCTAGCTGACCAACTAGTAAAGTCAGCTAACCAATATGCCGACTAGTCAGCCAACTTGCCAGCCAACAAGTTAGCTCAACTAACTACTCGCCGACAAGTTAGGCCAACTAACTAGTCGACCTACTAATTGGCCAGCTAGTTATTTCAGCACACCAGCCATCCATCTAGTTAACACAGCTGGCCAATTCGTCAGCCAACACTATACGTTGCCTAGCTAACTCGTTAAACATCTAGTGAAATCAGCTAGTTAACTCGTTTACCAACTAGATAAAAGAGGTAGTTAACTCATTAGCCAACTCCTTAAGTCGGCTAGATATCTCGTTAGCCAACTAGTTAAGTCAGCTAGCTAAGTCAGCTAGCTAACCAGCTAACTAGCTAAGTCAGCTAGCTAAGTCAGCTAGCTCACTAGTTAGCAACTTATTAAGTCAGATAATTATGTCTGTTAGCTAACTAGTTAGCTAATTAGTTAAGTCAGCTAGTTATTCAGCTAGTTTATTGTTAGCTAACTATTTAATGCAGGTAGTTAAGTCAACTAGCTAACTAGTTAGGTCGACCAGTTAAATCAGCTACCTAAGTAGTTAATTCACCTACCTAATTCAGCTATTTAAGACAGGTTTCTAAATTAGTCAGCTGGTTAAGACAGTTAATTAGCTAGTTAGCTAATGGGTTAAGTCAGCAGGTTGAGTCAGGTAGTTAGTTAGTTAACTAACTTGTTATGACAACTGGTTGAGTCAGCTAGCTATCTAGTTAGCAAATGGGTCGAGTCAGTTGGTTGAGTAGGCTAGCTAGCTGGTTAGCTAACAATTTAAGTCAGATGGAAGAGTCAGCTAGGTAGCTAGTAAGCTAACAAGTTACATCAGCAGCTTAAG
>NW_007261815.1:0-8435 GCF_000164805.1 Carlito syrichta | reverse complement strand
AGACAGTTAGCTAGCTAGTTAGCTAATCCGGTTAAGTCAGCAGATTGAGTCAGGTAGTTAGTTAGTTAACTAACTTGTTATGACAACTGGTTGAGTCAGCTAGCTATCTATTTAGCAAATGGGTCGAGTCAGCTGGTTGAGTAGGCTAGCTAGCTAGTTAGCTAACGAGTTACATCAGCAGCTAACTAAGTGAGTTTGTTTGCTAGGTAGCTAGCTAGTTAGCTTACTGTTTAACTCAGCGGGTGAGCGAGGTAGTGAGTTAGGTAGCTAACTATATAGGTCAACCGTCTAGCTAGTACCCAGCTAGTTAATTCAGCTAATTAAGTCAGCTGACTAGCCAGGTGACTAGCCAGGTAGCGAGGTAGTTAAGTCAATTGGCTAGCTCACTGGATAGCTGGTTAATTCAGCAAGTTAAGAGAGCTGGCTAGGCAACTGGCAAGGTAGTTAGCTAGCTAGTTGTCAGCTAGGTAGCTACTTGGCTAGCAACTGATGTCATCAAGTTAAGTCAGCTGCCTAGCCAACTGGCTAGCTAGTTAAGTCAGCTAGTTCAGTCAGCTGTCTAGCCAGCTGGTTAGGTAGGAAGTTAACTAGATAAGTCAGCTTGCAAGCCAGCAGGCTAGCTGTTCAAGTCAGCTAGTTATGTCATCTGACTAGACTGATGGCTAGGTAGGTAGCTACCTAATTAAGTGAGCTGGCAACCCAGCTTGATAGCTTAAGTCAGATAGGTATGTCAGTTGACTAGACAGCTTGCTAGATAGGTAGCCAGCTAGTTAATTCAGCTGGCTAGCCAGCTGACTAGCTTGTGAAGTCAGCTAGTTAAGTCAGTTGGAAACAAGCTGGCTAACTAGTTAAGTCAGCTCGTTAAGTCTGTTGGCTATCCAAATGGTTAATTAGTTAAAAAGCTAGTTAAGGCAGGTGGCTATCCATCAGTCTAGCTTGTTATTTCAGCTAGTTAATTCAGCTGGTTAGCTAGGAAGCTAGCTATTTAAGTCAGCTAGTTATGTCAGCTAGCTAGCTAGTTAAGTCAGCTAGTTAATTCATCTGGCTAGCTAGATAGCTACCTAGGTAGAGAGTTAGTTAAGCCAGTTAGTTAAGCCAGCTGGAGTGCTAGGTAGCTAGCTGGTTAAGTCAGCTAGTTAAGTCAGCTTGCTATCTAGTCCATTCAGCGAATTAAGTCAGCTGGCTAGCCAGTTGCCTCTCTGTGTAGCTAGCTAGTTAAGTCTGCCGGCTAGCCAATTAACTAGCTAGTTAAGTAATCTAGTTAAATCAGATCATTAGCCAGCTGGTTACATAGGTAGCTAGGTAGTTAAGTCAGCTGGCAAGCCAGTGGTCTAGGTAGGGAGTTAGCTAGTTAACTCAGCTGTCTATTCAGCTGGCTAGCCAGGTAGCTAGGCAGTTAGGTCAGCCTACTAGCCAGCTAGCTAGCTACTTAATCATCTAGTTAAGTCAGCTGGCTAGACAGCTGGCTAGCTAGGTAGTGAGACAGTTAAGTCAACTGTCTAGTCCGCTGGCTTTCTAGTAAAGCAACATAGTTAAGTCAGCTGGGTATCCAGCTGGCTAGCTATGTAGCTTGTTGCTTAAGTCAGTTCGCAAGTCAGCTGGCTAGCTAAATAAATCACCTAGTTAAGTCATCTTCCTAGCCAGCTGGCTAGCTATATAGCAACTAGTTAATTCAGCTGTCAGGCAAGCAGGACAGCTATTTAACTCAGCTAGTTAAGTCAGTTGGCTAGCCAGCTGGCTAGCTAGGTAGAGAGCTTGGTATGTCAGTTGGCTAGACAGCTGGTTAGCTAATTAAGTCAGCTACTTAGGTGTACTGACTAGACTGCTAGCTAGCTAGGTTGAGAGATAGTTAAGTTAGCTGTGTAGCCAGCCGGCTAACTAGTTCAGTCTGCTAGTTTTGCCAGCTGGCTACCTGGTTAAGTCAACTAGTTAATACAGCTGGCTAGCCAGCTGGGTAGCTAGGTACCAAGCTAGTTAATTCTACTGGCTAGCCAGCTGGCTAGTTATTTAAGTCATCTAGTTAAGTCATCCGGCTTCCCAGCTGGCTAGCTATGTAGCTAGCTAGATAAGCCAGCTGGCTAGCCAGCTGGCTAGTTAGGTTATGTCACCTAGTTAATTCAGCTTGCTATCAACCTGATTAGGTGAGGTAGCTAGGTAGTTAATTCAGCAGGCAAGCCAATGGTATATGTAGTTAAGTCAGCTAGCCACCTGACTAACGAGTTTTGTCAGATAGTTAAGCAAACTGGCTAGCCGTTAGCCAACCAGGTAGCAAGCTAATTATGCCAGCTGATCTAATATATCAGCTGACAAATTGGCTTATCAGTCGGCCGATTGGTTAGCTGACTCAACTAGTTGGAGCCCTAGTAGGCTGACCAGTTAGTTCAGCAAACCAGCATGCCAACTATTAACCAAGTTAACTAGTGAACCAATTTGTCAGTAAACTAGTTGACCCAGCAAACTAGTCGGCTGACTAATCAGCCTACTTGTTAAGCCAGGTAACATGGCGACCAAGACGTCAGCCAGTGAGTTAAACCAGCTAACTTGTAGGCCGACTAGTCAGCCAACAAGTTATGTCACCTAGTTAACTCGTTTACTAACTCAAAAAGTCAGATAATTTACTGTTTACCAACTAGTTAAAACAGTTAGCTAACTCGTTATCCAACTCATTAAATCAGCTTGCTATCTCGTTAGCCAACTACTTAAATCAGTTGACTAAGTGTGCTGGCTTAACAGCTGGCTAGCTAAGTAAGCTAGTTTAGTCAGCTAGCTCACTAATTAGCTAGCTATTTAAATCAGCTACTTAAGTCTGCTATCTAACTAGTTAGCTAATTCGTTAAGTCAGCTAGTTATTCAGCTAGTAAAATAGTTATCTACATATATTATTCAGGTAGTTAAGTCAGCAAGTTAACTAGTTAAGTCAGCATCAGCTAGCTAAGTAGTTAAGTTCACTAAGTCAACTAGTTAAGTCACCTTTCTAGTTTAGTCAGCTGCTTAATACAGCTAGCTACCTAGATAGCAAATGGGTTAAGTCAGCAGGTTGAGTCAGGTATTTAGCTAGGGAACTAAAGGGTTAAGTCAGCTGGTTGAGTCAGCTAGCTAGCTAGCAAGCAAACGGGTTGAGTCAGATGGTTGAGTAGGCTAGCTAGCTAGTTAGCTAATGAGTTAAGTCAGCTGGATGTGTCAAATAGCTAGCTAGTTTGCTAACAAGTTAAGTTAGCTGGTTGTCAGCTAGCTAGCTTGTGAGCTAATGAGTTAAGTCAGATATTTAAGAAAGCAAGCAAGCACGTTAGATAAGGAGTAAGCTAACTAGGTAGCTAGCTGGTTAAGTAGGTGGTTAGCCAGCTGGCTAGCTAGTTAATTCATCACCTAGTTTAGTCAGCTCTCTGGCCAGCATGTTAGCTAGGTACTTATGTAGTTAAATCAGCTGGCAAGCCAGCAGTAGGTAGGTAGCTAGTTAAGTCAGCTGGCTAGCCATCCGTCTTCTAGTTATTTTAGCTAGTTAACTCACCTGGCTATCCAACTTTCTAGCTAGGTAGCTATCTAGTTAATTCTGCTGGATAGCCAGCTGGTTACTTCATTAAGCCAACTAGTTAAGTCAGCTGGCTAGGCTCCTGTCCAGCTATTTAGATAGACAATTAAGTCTGCTAGCTAGCCAGCTGATTAGCTAGTTAAATCAGCTGGCTAGCCAGCTTGCTAGTTTGGTAGCTAGTTAGTTATGTCAGCTGTATAGTCAGATAGCTCGATAGTTGTCACCTAGTTAAGTCAGCTGAATAGTCCCCTGGCTAGCTAGGTAGCTTGTTATTTATTCAGCTGACTAGAATGCTGGCTAGACAGATATGTATAGTTAATTCAGCTGGATAATCAGGTGGGTAACTGTTTAGCAAGGTAGCTAATTCACCTGGATAGAAAGCAGACCAGCTAGTTAAGACAACTGGTTAAGCCAGCTGGCTAGCTAGGTAGTGACATAGTTAAATCAGTTCGCTAGTCTGCTGGCTAGCTAATTAAGTCAGTTAGTTAAGTTAGCTGGTTATCCAGGTGGCTAGAAAGATAGAGAGCTAGTTAAGTCAGGTGACTATCCAGCTGGATAACAAGTTAATTCAGCTAGTTTTGAAACCTGGCTGGTCAAAAGCCTAGCTGGTTAATCAACTAGTTAAATCAGTTGGCTAACCAGCTGGCTAGCTAGTTAAGTCACCTCATTAAGTCAGTTGGCTAGCCAGCTCGCTAGTTAGTTAAAAAGCTAGTTAAGTCAGATGTCTAGACAGCCTGACAGCTGGCTAGCTAGTAATATCAGCTAGTTATTTTAGATGGCTAGCTAGGTAACTGGCTAATCAAGTCAGCTAGTTATGTCAGCTAGCTGGCTAGTTAAATCAGCTACATAAGTCAGCTAGCTAGCTATTTAGCTAGCTAGGTTTCTAGCTAGTTATTTCAGCTAATAAAGTCAGCAGGCTAGCTAGGTAGCTAGTTAGTTAAGTCAGCTAGTTAAGTCAACAGCCTAGCTGGGTAGCTAACTAGTTAAATCAGCTAGCTAGTCAGCTTGCTATCCAGTTAAGTCAGCTCGTTAGCTAGCTGGATAGCTAGGTAGCTAGACAGTTAAGAGAGCTGGAAAGCATGCAGGATACCTATGTAGCTAACTAGTTAAGTCAGCTGGCTAGCCACCAGGCTAGCTAGTGATGTCAGCTAGTTAAATCAGCTGGTTTGCCAGCTGGCTAACGAGTTAAGTCACCTAGTTGAGTCAGCTGGCTAGACAGCTCGCTAGCTGGTTAAGTCTGCTAGTTAATACAAGTGGCTATCCATCTGCTAGCTGCGTAGCTAGCTAGTTAAGTCAGCTGGCTAGCCAACTGGCTAACTGGTTATGTCATCTAGTTAAGTCAGCTGGCTAACCACCTGGCTAGGTAGGTAGCTTGCTAATTAAGTCAGCTGGCTAGGGGGCTGGCTATCTTGGTAATTCAGCGAGTTATGTGAGCTTTTTAGCCAGCTGTCTAGCTAGGTGGTGACAAGTTAAACCAGCTGGCTAGCCTGATGGCAATCTAGTTAAGTCAGCTAGTTAAGTCAGCTGGTTAGCTGGCTGGCTATCTATGTGTCTGGCAAGTTAAGTCAGCTGTTTAGCAGCCTGGTCAGGTAGGTGGCCAGCTAGTTAAACCAGCTGGCTATCTGGCTGACCAGCAGGGTTGCTGACTAGTTAAGCTGGCTGAGTATCTGACTGTCTATCCAGTCGGTTGGCTATCTAAACTGGCTGGCTAGCCAGCTTGCCCGCCCACTAGCAAGCTAGCTGGCTACCTAACCAGCTAGACAGCCATGTAGCTAGCTAGTTAAGCCATCTGGCTAGTCATCTAGCCAACCAGGTAGCTGGCTAATTAAGTCAGCTGGCTATCCTACTAACCAGCCTACTACCAGGGCATCTAGTTGTCAGCTATCTAGCCAGGTATCTAGTTAAATCAGCTAGCTAGTCAGCTAGATAGTAGCTATTTAGTTAAGTCAGCTAGCCAGCTAACTTGCCAGTTAGCTAGCTAGTAAGTCAGCTGGCTAGACAAATAGATAGTTTGTTTGCTAGCTAGTTATATCAGCTAGATAGCTAGCCAGTTATTCAGCTCACAAATCAGTTAACTGGTCAGCTAATTAGTGGGTTCACTCACTTTCCATCAGCTAATCAAACTAGTTGGCTCCCTCGCCTGCCTACCAGTCAGCAAATTAGTTGGCTTGCTCACCAGTCAACAGATCAACTAACTTGTCAGCTTGCTCACCAGCCAACAGGACAGATAACTAGTTGTTTTGCTCGCCAGCAGACTAGTTAAGTCAGGTCACCAGTGGCCTCAATCGCCAACTGAATAGTTAAGGCAGCTCACCCGTCAGCTCACTTGGCAGCCAATTAGTTAAGTCAGCTCACAGGTCGGCTCACTCGCCGGCCAACTGTTAATTCTGACCAGTGGGCTCAATCACCAGCCAACTAAATACGGCTGACCAGTTAGCTCATTCATTGGTTGACTAGTTAAATCAGCTAATGGGACTGCTGACAAGCCAGCCAACTAGATAAGTCAGCTAACCAGTCGGCTGACAATTTAGGTCAGTTAACTACTCATCCAACTAGTTGACAGACTAGATTGGTCAGCAAACAAGCAGGCAATCAATAAACCTTGTTAACTAGTGGGCCAACTCGTTATTCAGTTAATTAACCCAGGTAACTAGTCGGCCGACTAGTCAGTCGACTTGTTAAGCCAGCTAACAAGTTGGCCGTGTAATCAGCCAATGAGTTAAACTAGCTAAGTAGTCCGCCTACTCAGCTAAGTAGTCTGCCTACTTAAGTCACTTTGCTAACTCATTAACCAACTACTTAAGACAGCTAGTTAAATCGTTTACCAAAGAGTTAAAACAGTTAGCTAAATCGTTAACCAACGCATTAAGTCAGCTAGCTAACTCGTTATCCAACTAGTTAAGTCAGCTACCTAAGTCAGCTAGATAAATAGCTAGCTAGCTAAGTCACCTAGACTAGATAGTTAACTATTTAAGTCAGCTGCTTAATTCTGCTACCTAACTAGTCAGCTAATTATTAAATCAGCTAGTTATTCAGCTTGTTAAATAGTTACCTAACTATTTAATTCATGTAGTTAAGTCAGCTAAATAACTAGTTAAGACAGCCAGTTAAATCAGCTATCTAAATAGTTAAATCAGCTACCTAAGTTGGCTAGTTAAGTAAGCTTTTTAAATTAGTGAGCTGGTTAAGACAGCTAGCTAGTTAGTGAGCTAATGAGTTACGTCAGCAGATTGAGTCTGGTTGTAAACTAAGTAAATTATTGGGTTAAAATGAGCTGGTTGAGTCAGCTAGTTAGCTGGTTATAAAACGGGTTGGCTCAGCTGCTTGAGTAGGCTAGCAAGCTTGTTAGCTAACGAGTTAAAGTCAGCTGGATGTGTCAGTTAGCTAGCTAGTTAGCTAACGAGTTAAGTCAGATGAAGACACCTAGCTATCATGTTATATAATGTGTAAGCTAACTAGTTAGCTAGCTGGTTAAGTCACCTAGCTAGCTAGGCAGCTAACTATTTATGTCAGCTTTTTAGCTAGGTATCTAGCGAGTTAGCTAACAATTTACGTCAGCTGGATAGCTTGGTAGCTGGCTAGTTATCTAACTATTTAAGTGAGCTGTGTATCTAGGTAGCTAGCTAGTTAAGTCAGCTAGTTAAGTCAGCTGGCTAGCCAGCTTGCTAGCTTGGTAGACAGCTAGTTATGTCAGTTGGCTAGCTAGCTGGTTAGTTGGTTAATTCAGCTAGATAAAAGAAATGGTTAGCCAACTTACAAGGTAGTTAACTAGATAATTAAGTCAGCTAGATAGCTACCTGGCTAGCTAATGATGTCAGTGAGTTAAGTCAGCTGGCTAGCCCACTGGCTAGCTCGTTAAGAGAGCTAGTTTAGTAAACTGTCTAGCCAGCTGGCTACGTAGGTAGCTAGCTAAATAAGTCAGTATGTTAGCCAGCAGTTTAGCTGTTCAATGAACCTAGTTAATTCAGCTGGCTAGCTTGCCAGCTAGGTAGTTAGCAAGATAGTTATGTGAGTTGGCTAGTCAGCTTGCAAGCTTATGTCAGGTAGGTAAGACAGCTGGCTAGCCAGCTGGTGAGATTGGAAGGCAGTTTACTAGCTGGTTAAGTCAGCTAGTTAAGTCAGCTGGTAACCAGCTGGCTAGCTATTTTAATCAACTCATTAAGTCAGTTGGCTATCCAGCTGGTTAGGTAGTTAAAAAGCTAGTTAAATCAGATGACTAGCCATTAGGCTAGCTTGGTATTTCAGCTAGTTAAACCAGCTGGATAACTAGGTAGGCAGCTGGTTAAGTCATCTAGTTAAGTCAGCTTGCTAGCTAGTTAAGTCAGCGAGTTTAGTCAGCTGGCTAGCCACCTGGTTAGCTCTATAGCAAGATAGTTAATTCAGCTAGCTAGTTAAGTCAGTTGGCTAGACAGTGAGCTATCTAATTAAGTAACCTGGTTATGTCAACTCGCTAGCAAGCTGGATAGCTAGGTAGCTAGGTAAGAAAGTCAGCTCGCAAGCCAGCAGTCTACGTACATATGTGTCTAGTTAAGTGAGCTAACTATCCAGCTGGCTAGCTAGGTAGCTAGGCAGTTAGGTCAGCCTGCTAGCCAGCTGGATAGCTAGTTAAGTCACCAAGTTAAGTTAGCTGGCAAGACAGCTGGCTAGCTAGGTAGCAAGATAGTTAAGTCAACTGTCTAGCCTGCTTTCTTGCTATTTCAGTAATCTAGTTAAGTCAGCTGGCTAGCCAGCAGGCTAGCTAGGTAACTTGCCAATTAAGTGAGCTGGCTAGACAGCTGGCTAGCTAAAGTCAACTAGTTAAATCAGCTGACTAGTCACCTTGCTAGCTATTTATCAAGATAGTTAATACAGATGACTATCAAGCTGGCCAATTATTTACGTCAGCTAGCTAACTCAGTGAGTAGCC
>NW_007261814.1:6820-10464 GCF_000164805.1 Carlito syrichta | reverse complement strand
CTATCATAGAGGAGGGCTAATTCCTGGGATACCAAATATGGAGGAGGACAAGTTCCTGGAACACTCATAACAGAAGAGGTCAAGTCACTGCAGCATCCAATTTGGAGGAGGTCCAGTCACTTGGGCATCATTATGGAGGAGGCCTAGAAACTGGGGTACCCATCACCATGGAGGTATAGTCACTAGGGTTTCCATTTTGTAACAGACCCAGTAACTAGGACAACCATCATATAAGAGGGTTAGTCACTGTCATACCCATCACTGAGCATGGCTAGTCATTGGGGCACCAATCACAGAGGAGACCCAGTTACTGGGGCACCCATTATGGAGGAGTCCCTGTCACTGAGACATCTATCACAGAGGATATATATGAAGGTCAATAACTGGAGCACAAATCCCAGGGGAAGCTCATTCACTGGGGTACACAATATGGACAAAGTCTAGTCACTTGGACACCAGTACCAAAGAGGGTCACTACTGGGCACCCAATTTGGAGGACGCTCATAAGTGGACTAGTCACTGGGGCAACCATTATGGATGAGAGTCAGTCACTGGGAACCAAATACAGAAGATGCAAATTCATAGGTGCACCCATAATGGAAGATATTCGGTCACTGGGGTGCCAACGTAGAGGAAACCCAGTCACTGGGGCAACGGTCACAGAGAAAGTTTAGTCACTGAGACTCCCATCAGAGAGGAGGGTGAGTCAATTGGGCATCAATTTTGGATACATGCTAGTCACTAGGACAACCATTACAGAGGAGACCCAGTCACTGGGACAACCAAAATGAAGGAAGGTTAGCTACAAGGTGACCCATTATTTGGGAGGCTCAGTTACTTTGTTAATCGTCACAGAGGAGGGCTAGTCACTCAAATAGGAAACGCATTTGGAGGAGGGCAAGTTACTGGGGCAAGAATCACCAATTAGAACCAGTGTCTGATGTATACAAAATGGAGTAGGGCTCATCACTGAGGAACACATTTTGTATGAAAACTCATCACTGGGGCAACAATCATGGAGGAAATCTAGATTCTGCAACACTCATCACTGAAGAGGATCAGTAACTGGCATATTTTTTTTTACAGAAGTGAGCCAGTCACTGTGGCAGTAATCACAACGGAGGGCCAGTCACTGGGGCACCTATCACAGAGAAGAGTTAGTCACTAGTCCACCCATCACTGAGGAGTGCTAGTCACTGGGACACCAATAAGGAGGAGGCCCAATTACTTGAACACCCATCACAGAGAAGAAATATTCGCTGGGACATTCAATTTGGAGGAGGGCCAATCACTGGGCACCAATCACAGAGGAATCCCAGTCAATACAGCACCTACTATGGAGAATACCTAATCACTGGGACACCTATCACAGAAGAGGGATGGTCAAGGAGCACCCATTATGGAGGGTCAGGAAATTGTGGCACCCACCACAGACAAGAGCTAGTTATTGGGGCACCAATTTTGGAGGAGGTTCAGTGACTTGGGAACACATTACAGAAGAGGGCTAGTCACTGGGGCATCTATCACAGAGAATGATCAGTCACTGGGGCACCCATTAAGGATGAGATATCATCACTCTGACACTCATCATATACGAGGGTTAGTCAACCATCAGATATGAAGGTTAGTCACTGAGCCAAAAAACTCAGAGGGGACTCATACACTTGGGCATACATTATGGAGGAGGCCCAGTCACTGAAACACCCATCTTGAAGAAGGACCATTAACTGGGGCACCTATTATGGAAGAGGCCCAGTAAGGGGCAGACCCATTACAGAAGAGGGCTAGTCACGTGGACCAACATTTTGGAGAATGTCTCATACATTAGGCACCAATTACAGAAGAGATTCAGTCACAGTGGCACCAATAATCCCATAATGAAAGAGGGCAAGTCACTAGGGCACCCATTAAGGAAGAGTCCCAGTCATTGGTCCACCAATCACAGAGGAAGGGCTGACACTGGGTCACTCATCACAGAATATTACCAGTCATTGTGATATCCATCACAGAAGAGGGCCAGGCATTGTGAACCCCATTATGGAGGAGATCTAGTCAATGGGGCCACCATGGCACATGAGAACCTGTTACTGGAATTCAAATTTGGGAGAGGGCATACTCAGTAGGAAATTAATTATAAATGATGGCCAGTGACTGGGACACCAATTACAAAGAGGACAACTCAATGGGGCTTTCATCACAGAAGAAGCTTAGCCATTGGAGCATCCATCACAGAATTGTGCCAGTCATTGGAGCACACATTAAACAGGAGGGTTGGTCACTGTGGCAAACATCACAGAAAAGGGCTACACAGAGAGGCACACATCAGAGATGAGAGCTAGTCACTAGGAAAACCAACTCAAGGAATAACCAGTCATCAGGGCACCTATCACAGAGAATATCCAGGCATTGGTGCACTTAACCTAAAGAAGAATCAGTCACACAGGCACACATGAAAGAAGAGGGCCACTCACTGTGACACCTATTACATAGAAGGGCCAGTCACTGGAGCATTCGTTAAGAGGAAGCTCAGTCTCTGGTGTTCCAATCAGAGAGGAAGACCTGTCACTGAGTCACCTATCTCAGAGGATATCTGATCACTGAAGCATTTATCTCAAAGGAATACTATTCACTGTGAGACCCATTAAGAGGAGGTCCAGTCACTGGTGCACCAATCACAGATGAGGGTTAGTCACTTGGGCGTACATCATAAAGAAGAACCAGTCATTGGAACTCCTATGATAAAAGAGGGATACACGCTAGTTTACCCATGACGGAGGAGGTAAAGTCACTGGAGCACTGATCAGAAAAGAGGGGGCGATTATTGCAACACCAATGACAGAGAAGGCTAGTCACTGTGACAACAATGACAAAGGAGTGCTTGTTATAAGATACCCATTCTAGAGGAGGGTCATTCAATGGGGATCCCATCACATCAGGACTAGTCACTGGGACACCCACCACAGAAGAGAAACTGTCACTGGGTCACCATCTGTTGGGAATCGGCCACGGAGGCCCACTGAGCATTAGGGATCAGGGAGGGCTGTGGACCTCGAGACCGCTAGGACGTGTTTGAGAGCCGCAGACCCCATTTTCCTCCCCCTTTTGCCATGCAGCACAAGAATAACCTAAAGGAACTCTGCTGGCCTAAACTGAAGGCTCTGTGACTGTGACAGGCATGGCTCACTCTAGAAACCCATTGTTCCTGTTTCCCATAAACTGCGGTATCGGCTTAGGTATTAGATATAATTCAAACTCAGGTCACATTTGGGAGCCTTTTATATGGTACAAGCTTCTTTATAAGATTTTTAAAAAAATTATAAAATTAGTATATACTTAGGGAGAGTTGTTTACAGCTTTTCAATGGTAAAGATGATTTTCGAGAGTGGCCCAGCACAGAGTTTGGGCTGGGCCACATTCCTGAGAGCCCAGCATATACTTTGGACTGGGCTGCATTCTTTTGGGCCGACTTTAGCTACAGTTAGTATAAGGTCTCTTTTCTACCTATTATAGAAATTGAATTTATTTTATTCATAAAGATATTGTAAAATACGTCATGCTACAAATCATGTTAGTTCATACATAATCAATCATAATACTTTAGGTTTAATAAGAAAATAGTTAACTTTTAAAATTTTCATCGTCTC
>NW_007261814.1:5166-6111 GCF_000164805.1 Carlito syrichta | reverse complement strand
CCCCCCGCACCTGACTTTGTGTTCACGTGAAAGACTTGTGAGACTGCCTGTCTAAAATTTGGGGATAAATACCTGCTGTAACTTTCAATAAACTGCTTCTGCTCATGTCACTGAACAGTTGTCCACTTTCTTTCTTTCTCTTTCTTCCTCTTTATATCTATCCTTCCATCTTTCTTTCTTTTAATATCTATCCCTACAGATTCGCTGACGCCACCACATCTTCCAAGGGACTCCCCAAAACTTGCAGGGGCTGGCCCCCCGCAAAATAGCGCCCAACGTGGGGCCCTGGAAAGATAAGCTTTTTTCTCGTTTCAGGGTGGCTAGGATCTTACCCAGGGTACTGCAGGCCCCTCTGTAGAGACAGGCAGAGTGAGAAGAGTAAGGATTGGTTTTTTGACGCCAGAGCCGTGATCTAATCATGGGCCAGAGCGATTCTAAAGAACGAAAAATATTCATCAGCATTCTAATGAATACTCTTTCTAAGCATGAAACTAAAGTTTATTCTTCTAATCTAGCTTGTTTTCTACATTTTGTACAGGAACAATGTTAATTAAAAATGCCTTAAATCCACAGCATTATTATAAGAAATTTCGTTCCCAAAAGGCCACTAACGATGATGATGAAGGAACTTTTCTCTTCGCAACAGCCTCGATTCCCCTGGATTATAATGACAATGATAAATTATCTCCACAAGATGAAGCTGAACCCACGACAAAAACTGCTAGGTATCATATCAGTTCTCCTAACCCTGTGCCTTCCCTCCCACAGGCTGCTCCCTTCGATGCTAAAGCCTTAAAGCTGAAAAATTTGCCTAACAATGCCAGGAATGCCCCTGCGACTCGTCTTTTCTCTTGGTATGCAGGCAGTAAGAGCTGAAGCAGAAGAAGAAGGAGATTTTAGTTTTACAGCTTGTTTCCCAATAAAATTTTATCCTGGTGCTGATGG
>NW_007261814.1:2625-4567 GCF_000164805.1 Carlito syrichta | reverse complement strand
CTAAACAAACAACAAAAAAATATTTTAGTGCAATCATGTTATGTGTGTGGACAAATCGGGTATATTAGTAGAAATTGCCCCGCTAACCTTAACGTTATCTCTTACTACACCTCTTTCTAAGGTTTTCCTTTAAAAGTTGAGAATACTGAAATAAAGCCTGAACTTAGTTACACTTTTCCTTTTCTTATAGAAATGCAGGGAACTCAAACAATAATAAGAAAAAATATATAAGTAATATGAGTAATATAAGTAATATAATCAAAAGTATATATGTAACGTGTATGTAATATAAGTAATATAAGTAAAATAAGTAATATAAGCAATATAAACAATATATAAACATGTAAGCTATATATATAAGCAATATATAAATAATATAAATAATATAAGTAGTATATATAAGCAATATAAACAATATATAAGTAATATATGTAAAAGTATATAAGTAATAAAGCAAAAGAATATCTCATTACAGTCTTGCTTTAACTGTGGTCAAGTCGGACACATTAACAAAAATTGTCAGGCGAGCAAGGTATGGACGGCTTACACGGCACACTATTGCCATTTACTGGGGCTACTCGACCAAAAACCTTGTGTCTCAAATACCAAAAAGACTTTCATTGGGCTAGAAAATGCCTATCTAAATTTCATAAAAACGGCACTCCTTTAAATCAACAGCAAGCCACCCCGGCCCCACATGACAGTAGGGGTGCAGCTTCCACCATGAACCCGTTCATTCCTTCTGCTCCATCGCAGAACTCATCCGAGCCACCCCTGGGAGTACAGGACTGGACTTGTGTTCCTCCACCACAACAATATTAACTCCGGATGTTCCGGTGACCCCAATTCCTACGGGAGTAAAGGGCCCTCTCCCGGAAGGAATAGTGGACATTATATTAGGTACAAGTTCCTTGTCTTTACAAGGAATTTCCATTATTTATGGAGTGGTGGATTCGGATTACACAAGAGAAATCCAGGTGCTTGTTGCTCCCCCTAGCAAAACTGTGACAAAGGCCAAAAGAATAGCCTAGTTGCTGTGCTCTTGCCTTATCCAAAACAGGTAGAACTTTAACTAACCTGCCTAGAGGTGACTCTGGATTTGGCTCTAGTGATGTTGCTTTTTGGGTTCAGGGGTTACTAATTCTAGACCTCTAAAAGATTTATTTATACAAGGAGTTAAAATCACAGGCTTGTCAGACACAGGAGCCGATGTTTCTTGTATTGATGTTTCTTGTATTGCCAGGAAGGATTGGCCTGCCTCATGGCCAAACTCATATGGCTCCTTCGGGACTTATAGGCATTGGTCGAACACCCTCAGTAGCCAAAAGTTCACAGATTTTAAATTGGACAGATAATGAGACTTCAGAAACTTTTTGCCCATATGTTATTCCATCTATCTCCTTTACATTATGGGGAAGAGAGATTCTTTCACAAATGGGCACATTTTTGTGTAGCCCCAGTGATAAAGTCTCAACACAAATGCTACAGATGGGCTATGTTCCCTTTAAGGGACTTGGTAAAGACAGATAGGTAATTACAAAAACATGTTTGAGTGAATAAAAAAACAAACCAAGCTGGCATTGGCTATTCAAATTTACCCTATAGGCCATTGTTGTTAAGGTTGCATGTCAATAAGCCAGTTTTAGATAAAATAATGGCCTATATCATCTAAAAAACATAAGACAGCAAAAGATTTGGTGCAACAGCAGTTAAAAGCTGACCTATAATTGTCATAAGGAAAAAATAAACAAAACAAAAATACTTAAAGTTATACATAAAGTAAAAATACAGAAGTATTCTCCTTTAAATTAATAAGAAAAAACTTGAAAAATATGTTGACAGGTATTTGGAGGATGGTAATTCACAAAAAATTTTTTTTACATACAATTCATTATAAAATTAAATAAGAATTTATTTTGTGTATTTAAGTTACAAATTTTTC
>NW_007261814.1:1110-2605 GCF_000164805.1 Carlito syrichta | reverse complement strand
TCCACAACTTTATATACAGTATATCAAATAAATAAGACAGGGAGGAAACTGAGAACAAAAAAGATTAATAAGCATGAGAAAATCAGTGTAAAAACTTTCAAACTGAGTATAAAAGCCTACAGATTCTAAATACTACTATGGAAAAATTTATGCTAATGACTGTAGTTCTATCATTTCATTTTAAAAGTATACCCTTGAATCCTCAGCCAAAATAAGTAATGTTAGTGCCATGAAAAATAAATTGATAAGGAAGCAATTTTATAACTCTAGGGCATGGCTAAAATCTAATATGACAAGCACTAGAAAACATAGCATTCTAATTAAGGATTGTCTAGATTGGCTCTCCTGGTAAGTTAAATTATCCCAAGAGCTATCTCATTACTAGGAAATGCTCACATGAGATAAGAATCCCATTTACTCCCATACATGCAGCTTTGCTTCTGCAGGGGAATGTTAGGAGGGGACTGCTAGATGCCATGCTCTACATTACTCGCAGACTATGCCTTCAATGACATATATCTTGGAAGCCACAAGTGATTTGAGTCATAAAAAAGGGAACTTTTAAGGAAAAAAATGTAACCAACATAATTTGCCTCATCTGCCAGGACATTATCATTTCTTAATTATTACATGAGCCACATTTTACATAGTGATTAAATTCAGACTAACTAAAGGGTTGGATGTTTCAAGGTTGTTTATTGAAGCAATTATTCTCTTTTTTTTTTTTTTTTGAGTTGGAGTCTCCCTCGGTTGCCCAGACTGGAGTGAAGTGGCTGCTCCCAGCCACCGCAGCCTCGACCTGCTGGGCTCCGGCGATCCTTCCGCCTCAGCCTTCCGAGTAGCTGGAATTACAGGCATGCGCCACCACGCCCAGCTGAGTTTTTGATTTATTGTAGAGATGAGGTCTCACTGCCCAGGCGGGTCTCGAACCCGCGGGCGAGGGTAATCCACTCACCTCAGCCTCCCAAAGGCACGGGATTACAGGCTGAGCCACTGAGCCCGGCTGCAATTATTCTCTTAAGTAAAAAGGGTTAATAGGGAAAATCTTCATAGCCATTGTCATAGGGAAAATACAGTTGGCACTTTATCTTAAAATATTTCATTAATAATAAATTATCTTATTACATTATCCACTAAAACCTTGTTATTAAATATGTGGTTTGCAGATCAGCAGATTGGACATCACCTGGGAAATTGTTAGAGATATTAAAAAGTCAGAAATAGTCTCATTTCTGATCCTTTGTACATGGCCTGGGTCCACTGAATCAGACCCACAAAATCAAAATCTGCATTTCAACGAGATCCTCCAGGGTGAATGTCGGCATTTGAAGTTTGTAAAGACTAGAGCATAACAGAATAGTTATTGAAACCATGCCCTCTTAATTCAGGAGAATCATGTTTTCCAATGATAACAGTGCCTTTCAAAACTGCATCCCACGACACAATTTTTTTTTTGGCATTTAACCCAAGAGTTAGCTTTATTAGTTACTTGTCT
>NW_007261814.1:0-1090 GCF_000164805.1 Carlito syrichta | reverse complement strand
ACTCACCTCAGCCTCCCAAAGGCACGGGATTACAGGCTGAGCCACTGAGCCCGGCTGCAATTATTCTCTTAAGTAAAAAGGGTAATAGGGAAAATCTTCATAGCCATTGTCATAGGGAAAATACAGTTGGCACTTTATCTTAAAATATTTCATTAATAATAAATTATCTTATTACATTATCCACTAAAACCTTGTTATTAAATATGTGGTTTGCAGATCAGCAGATTGGACATCACCTGGGAAATTGTTAGAGATATTAAAAAGTCAGAAATAGTCTCATTTCTGATCCTTTGTACATGGCCTGGGTCCACTGAATCAGACCCACAAAATCAAAATCTGCATTTCAACGAGATCCTCCAGGGTGAATGTCGGCATTTGAAGTTTGTAAAGACTAGAGCATAACAGAATAGTTATTGAAACCATGCCCTCTTAATTCAGGAGAATCATGTTTTCCAATGATAACAGTGCCTTCAAAACTGCATCCCACGACACAATTTTTTTTTGGCATTTAACCCAAGAGTTAGCTTTATTAGTTACTTGTCTGTTTTAATATTCTCCTTAAATAATAATAATAATAATAATAATAATAATAATAATAATAATTTACAAGCGTTCAAGGCAAATTCTGGGTAAACAAAATAAGAAAGGTTTTCACTTCCTTTGTCCTCTCTCACACACCCTCACCCCCATATGTACTTGAAAAGCCATTTCAAGTTTCCACATGGCTTAATAGGTCTCTTCTCTAGGGGGTGGCTGGGACAAAAGAATGTTAAAAATTCCTTGTTGTTCTATAATAAATTTCTCTCAAGTTTATATCTCAACACTGATATTACGTTGCAGATATACTACATCTTTTGGAAACTGCTAGTCTTCATACTGTCTCTCCCTCCTCCCCCACTCTTTTCCAGACCATTTAGTTATATATTTGTGCTAGCATGGAGCATTCTTCCCTTCCTTGGTCCATTCCCTTTACTAACAGCCACCGCTTCCCATACCCTTATGCCCAAAGTTTACTTCACCTATTCGGGTTCCTGACTGTAGGCATGTCCGACCTCCCTAACAATGGTCCGGGCATACACGTCTGAATTTT
>NW_007261813.1:10340-11482 GCF_000164805.1 Carlito syrichta | reverse complement strand
GGTGCGCAGTGATGGTCCCTTTTCTGTGATGGGTGCCCTAGTAACTGGCACTCCTCTGATGTGTGCTTATTAACACTCCCTTTCTGTGATAGCTGTCCCAGTGATTGGCTCTCCTCTGGAAAGGGTCCCCAGAGACCATACCTACTCTATTATAGTTTCCTTAGTGACTCACCCTCCTCTGTGATGTGTGACCAAGTGACTGGCCCTCCTCTGTGAACAATGACCCAGTTACTTATCCTCCTCTGTGATCAATACCAGAGTACTAGTTTTTCTATGTCATTGCTAACCCAGTGACTTGGTCTTCTACGTAATTGGTGAGTCAGTGACAAGCTTTCCTCCATTATGGGTACCATAGTGTGTTGGGAGCCAACATCTATAGCTACATGGCTGAGGCCTGTAAAGGCCCATCTGGAAGATCGCCTCTGACATAGGATATCAGTTATACCTATAATATTGGCGTGTGATTAGTGACCAGTGTGCATACATGGCAGTAAAACTTATAAGTAAATCTCAATACACCTGATGGAAAGTGCATAGCAGAATTATTTCTCTCTGTCTTTCTAAGTTTTACTTCTTTCTAGATATTTTTTAACTTCTATTTCCTGGTAGACTGGGTAGTCAGCTTTGGAAAGCTGTTTCTCCTAGGGCTAAGATTAGAAACTAAATTACCATGATAGTTTTGTCGCCCTGCCCCTAGCCAGGCAGAACGTTTTCTTTTGTTTCATTAATTACCGAAACTCTGTCTGCTTCAGCCCATGGCCGCCATCTTGGCAACCCTGCATTTCCTTGTTCAAGAGTGTGACAGCTACTATTTGATTTTTAGAGTAGACTTGTTAGGTTAAAATATATACATATACACTCATAGTTGCGTAAATTTATGCTTGCTGTTTTGTTTCCTTTTGCTACATTATTCAAATATAATAGTTACTATACGATTTATAAAAGAATTAATGATGAGGTATTAGCTTAATAGGATATAGCATAGTATTAAAGTCCAATCACTAGATCATATAAAAATTAAGTTTAGACATATGAAACATATGAATTATAGTAAAGTTTTGTAGTTTAAGAATAAGTTTTAACTGAGTTATAAGGCATTACGTTATATCATAATAGGTTAATAGTATAACTGACAGTAAGTC
>NW_007261813.1:3140-10320 GCF_000164805.1 Carlito syrichta | reverse complement strand
TCATGGGACTTGGCAGAGGTCCCGGGCGCCATCTTGGCTCAGGCCGCGCTCTCCACACATAATGGATGCTCCATTGACTAGTCCTCCTTTGTGCTGTGGGTCCCATTCACTGGCCATCCTCTGTGATAGATGCACCAGTTACTGAGCCTTCTTTATATTGGGTGGTCTAATGAATGTTCTCCCTCTGTTATGGGTTCCTCAAGACTAACCCTTCTCTGCATTTGATATACCATTGACTATCTCTTCTCTGTGAGGGTTGCAACCATGATAGGCCCTCTTCTGTAAAGGCTGCTCCAGAGACAGGCTATCCTCTATTATGGGTGCCCAGTGATGGCCCCTTTTCTGTGATGGGTGCTCTAGTAACTGGCACTCCGCTGATGTGTGATAGCTGTCCCAGTGATTGGCTCTCCTCTGGAAAGGGTTCCCAGAGACCATACCTACTCTATTATAGTTTCCTTGGTGACTCACCCTCCTCTGTGATGTGTGACCAAGTGACTGGCCCTCCTCTGTGAACAATGACCCAGTTACTTATCCTCCTCTGTGATCAGTACCAGAGTACTAGTTTTTCTATGTCATTACTAACTCAGTGACTTGGTCTTCTACATAATTGGTGAGTCAGTGACAAGCTCTCCTCCATTATGGGTGCCATAGTGACTGGGTTTCCCCCCTGATTTGTGCCCCACTGACTGACCTCCTATATAATTGGTGCTCCAGAGACTAGTCTTTCTCCATTTTGGGTCCCAGTAACTGTGCCTCTTCTTATGGATGCCATAGTGTTAAACCC
Source organism: Carlito syrichta (assembly GCF_000164805.1). Lineage (NCBI taxonomy): Eukaryota > Metazoa > Chordata > Mammalia > Primates > Tarsiidae > Carlito > Carlito syrichta. Next base: position 9,536 of record NW_007261813.1, on the reverse strand, counting down.
TCCTCTGTGATGTGTCTCAGTGACAGCTCTCCCCTTTGATGAGTGCCCTGTGACATGTCTTCTCTGTTATGGGTGGACCAGTGACTTCCCTCTTCTGTGTTGGATGTCCAAGTTAGTGGCCCTCTGCTGTGATAGATATCCCAGTGACTGACCCTCCTGGTGATGAATACCTCAGTGATGTTCACTCTTCTATGTCTTCTATGATGGGTGTCCCAGTGACTGGGTCTGTTCTGTGATCAGGGCCCCAGTGATTGACTCTCCACTTTGATGTACTCCTGAGTGACAGCCCCTCCTTATATGCTTGGTGGCTCTTTGACTGACCCTTTTATGTAATTAGTGCACCAGTGACATGCACTCATCTGTGGTGGGTATCCAGGTGACAGGCATTATCTATGATGGGTGCTCCAATAACTGGCACCCCACTGTTATTGGTGTCCCAGTGACAGTCTTCCTATGTGATGGAAACTCCAGTGATTTGTTCTCCTCTGATATGGGTACCCCAGTGACTGGTTCTCCTTTTCAATAGATGGCCCACTGACAGAACCTCCTGTATAGTGGGTGTCCCAGTGACTAGCTTCCTGTGATGGGTCTTCCAGTACCTGGACGTTCTCCATAATTGATGTCCCAGTAATTATCACTCCTTTGTGATGGGTCTCCCTTTGATGGACTTTTCTCTGTGATAGATGCCCAGTTACTAAGTCTCCTCTATAATATATGTTCCTTTGATAGGGCACTTTCAGTGATGGGTAACCCAGTGACTGACCCTCCTTTGTGAAAAATAACCCAGTGACTGATCCTTCTCTGTGATGAGTGTCCCAGTGACTAATATTTTTCTGTAATCATTGTCCCAGTTACTGGGTCATCTACATAATAGGTGCTCCAGTGTCTATACCTCCTCCATTATTGGAGTCACAGTGACTGGCCCTCCTTTGTGATCATTGCCCAGTGGTGGGCTTCTCTTCTAATGGGTGCCCCAGTGACTGGGCCTCCTCTCTTATTGGTGGTCCTGTTACTAACCCTCTTCTGTGATTGGTGTCCCATTAACAGACCCTCCTCCATAATAGCTGTTCCAGTCACTGAACCTCCTCCATTATGCATGCCCCAATGACTGGCCTCTGTGATTGGTGTTTCCAGTGACTGGTATTCCCCATAATGTTTACAACAGTGACTAGCCCTCCACTGTGAGGGTATCACAGTTACTGTGTCTCCTCTATAATGTGTGCCCCAGTGACTATCCCTCCTTTGTGATAGCTGGTCTTCTTGTGTGGTGGGTTCACAATGACTAGTTCTCATCTGTGATGAGTGTCCCAATTACTGCTCTTCTAGCATAATGGAGTATAGTGATTGGCCTTTCTTTGTAATGAATGTGCCAGTGACTCCTACCTACTAGGTGTCCCAATTACTGAACCTCTTTTGTGAGTATTGCCAGAGTGTTTTGCCTTCATACATGAGGAGTGCCCCAGTGCCTAGCCCTCCTCTGTGTTGGATGTCGCAATTACTGGGCCTCCTTCATAATTGTTGCCCCAGAGACTGAGCCTCCTATATAATAGTTACCCCAGATACTGGGTCTCCTCTGTGATTGGTGCCCCAAAGACTAGCCATTCTCTGTGATGGATGCCACAGTGACTAGTCATCCTATGTGATGGGTGCCCTAGTTCCAGTGTCTCCTCCATAATGGGTGCCCCTGTGGCAGGCCCTCATCTGTGATGGATGTCCTTGTGACCGGTTCTCCTCTGTGATAAAGGTTCCACTGATTTGGACTCCTCTATAGTGGATGTCAAATTACTAGCCCTCCTCTATGAAAAAATACCACGGTGTCTGTTCCTCTTCTGTGATGGGTACCACGCTAATTGTGTCTCCTTTTTGATGACTGACTCAGTTGCTTGCCCTCCTCTGTGATCAGATCCACAGTGACTGAGCCCCTCTTAATTGGTACCCCAGTGACTATCCCTCCTTTTTGATCTGTGCCCGAGTGACTGGTCATATTCTCTAATAATTGACCCAGTGACAGGTTCTCCTTTGTGTTTGGTGTCCTGGTGTTTGGTCCTCCTCAGTAATAGGTGTTCCATTTTCTGGAACTCCTCTGTGATTAGTGCCTCAGTGACTGACCTTCTTCCATATTTTGTGCCCCAGTGACTAATCCTCCTCAGTTGTAGGTGTTCCTGTAACTGGGCTCCCTCCATAATTTGTGTCCTCCTCTGTGATGGGTTCACCTGTGACTGGCTGTCCTCTGTAATGAGTGTCCCAGCCACTGCATCTCCTCTGTGATATAGGCCTTATTGCCTAAGCCTTCTCTATATTGGTTGCAGCAGTAACTGATCCTCTTCTATAATGGGTGCCCCAGTGACTGGCACTCCTCTGTGAAAAATACCCCTGTGACTAATGCTCCTGGGATGTGTTCCCCAGTGACTAGCTTTCTTCTGTGATATATACTCCAGTGACTGTGTCTCCTACATAACGTATGCTCCGGTGACTGTGACTTCTCAATAACTTGCTCCCCAGTAAGTAGCCCTTCTCCATAATGGGTGGCCTAGTGACTATTTTCTTTGATAAGTGTCCCAGTAACTGGACTTCCTCCATACTGACTGTCCTAGTGAATATATCCATCCTAATGGTTATGGGTGATGTCTCAGTCACTAGTCTTTTTCCATAATGTGTTCCACAGTGACTTTGCCTCCTTTGTGATTGTTGCCCAAGGTATTTGCCTTCATATACGATGGGTGCCTCAGTGGCTTGTCCTCCTCTGTGATGAGTGCCTCGATGACTAGATCTCTTTCACTTCAGTGCCACTGTAATAGGACCCCTTCTTTGATTAGTGCCCTAATGACCTATCATTCTCAGTGATGTGTGCTACAGTGACTAGTCCTTTTATGTGATGAATACCCTAGTAACAATGGTTCCTCCAAAATGGTTGGCCCTGTGACTAGTCTTCTGTGATGTGTGGTGACGTTTCTTGACCTCCATAATGAGTTCCCCAGTAACAGTCCTTCTTCTATGAAGAGTGTCCCAGTCATTGGGCATTCTCCTTAATAGTTGCTACATTGACTGGACCTCATTTGTGATTGAAGTCCCAGTTATTTATCCTCCTCAATTTGAGTGCACCAGTGACAAGCCTACTACTTTGATGCGCCCCAGTGACACTCTCTTTTCAAATGGGTGCACCAGTGAATCACCCTCCTCTCTGATGGATGCCCTAGTGAAGGGCCTTCCTCTTTAGTGGGTGCCCTATTGATAGATCCTCCTTTATTATGGGTGCTTCAGTTACTGGCTCTTTTCTGTTATGAATTTTTCAGTGCCCAGCCCTCCTCTGAGATGGGTGGTGCACTAGAGACTGATTATCTGTTGTGTTGGATCCCTCTATGAATCCCAGACCCTTTTGACTGGTGCCCCAATGTCTGTTCTTCCTTTCTGATTGACTCCTCCGTGACCCATTCTCCTCTGTAATGGGTTCTCCAGTTACTAATATGCTCTGTGATGGGTGCCCCAGTCACTGGTCCTCCTCAGTGATCAGTGCACCAATGATTGATCCTGCTTTGCAATGGGTGCCTCAGTTACAAGACTTCCTCTTTAGCGTGTGCCTTAGTGACTTGTTCTCTGTGATGGTTTCCCGAGTAGCCCTCCTCTGTGTTGGGTGAAGAAGTGACAGGATCTAATCCAAATGTGTACCCCAGTGACTTGTCATCCTGTGTGATGGGTACTTCAGTGACTCTGCTTCCTTTGTAATAGGTGATGCAGTTACTAGACTTCCTCTATTTTGAGTAACACACTGACTTCACTTCCCCTGTGATGGCTCCCACAGGTACTGACCCTACTCAGAAAAAGAGACCCAGTAACTGAGACCCTCCTAATGGATGTCCCAGTGACTGACTCTCCTCCATTACGGCTACCTCATTGCCTGGCAATTTTCTGTGGTATGTGTGGCTCGCTGTGAAGTGTGCATCAGTAACCAGCTCACCTCTATGATGAGTGCTCCAGTGACTGACTGCTTTGTGGTGGTTGTCCCAGTGACTGGTTCTTTGCGGGAATCCTGCTCCTACAAGGTTTAGAGGTTCCTGGAAGTGGGATGGCATCAGTGACTAAGGGGAAGAAAGAAAGTGGACTCCTGTTTAAGGTTGAGCAGACGCCGCTTATTAAGTGTTTTCTAACGGCTTTTATCCCCAAACTCTGCAAAGTCATCAACACAGGATACAAAAGGTAGCAAGTAACTTTCACATGAAGAGGTCTAAGTGCACAAGGGACACCCCCCCATTATCAAAGGATACTCCCCACTCTTAAGCAAATGTTTTTTTATACATGAGGAAGAATATGAGGAAGAACAACCACAAATAGTCTTTTGGATTTTTATTTTTGCTTAATGTTCCCCCAAACCAGTTTTTTATGTGCCCTTAATTGTATTATCAGTACATCATCTTGAAATAATATTACTCAATGTCTAAACCCAAAAACAACATAATGAATTATTAACTTTATTCTTCTGTGCTAATTTAAACTAGTTTTTATTGACATAATTGCTGTTATGGTTACACTCTTTTAACACCAGCTGGCCTAATTCAAACTTCACTGGCTCCCCTAAATCAAACTAAACTAACCACAGTTTTATAATAAAATGATTATCTAATTTATTTAAAATCTATATAAACTATTTCCTAAAACCAATATCTATAAATTTCTAAAATCACATCAAGAGAACCTGTGACCTGTATTAAGGCTCCTTAGTGTGACTCAAAGTTAAACTTAAATTGTTTAAAAGGAAAAATCATAAACCGTGGAAAATGGGAACAATAGACTCCCAAGTCCAAGTTTAGCTCTGTACATTTCAGTCTCAGAGTTTTCTGCTAGAACCAGCAGGAGACTTTCCTGGTTGCAGTGCCAAGAGGAAAAGGAGAGAGGGAATGGGGTCAACAGCTCCTGAACAAATCCTAGTGGTCTCAAGGTCAACGGCCATTCCTGATCACTAATGCTTAGTGTGGCTCCATGGCCAGCTCCTAACATCTCTCCCCCCTTTTTTTTTTTAAGCACAAAACTATGGAACTCCGTGTTGAGCTATGTTTTTTTTAACACTTTGAAGATGATTGGAAGTAAACACAGTAACAAAAGAATCACTGTTTTACAAATTTTCACATTAATGAATATAGACATCAATAATTTTTGATCAATAAATTAAGAAAAATTATTAAATATAGAATGGGTCAATTTGGTAGACCAGAATTGTTTTTTAGCAACTGTCATATCTTGAATTTTTAAATGTAATTTTTATTTAAGTCTGAATGATTTTAAATTTTAAGAATATAATTTTTTAAATTTTGTGTCATGTGTAGACAGATATATTTATCTTTAAAGAGTGAGGTAAATCTATTTAAACTCCGAGTAACATTGAGGAACCAATTTAATCTTTAAAGTCACAAGTTTTTGTCTTATAGTTAGAACTACTTTTTTCAAAGCAATAACTTTGTTTTCTAGCTTGTGATCAATAATCTCTTGGGTAGTTAAGGCTATAGAAATATTTTTAGATAACTGATCAGCTAAGGTAGCTGTGTGATCCTCCTTAGCTAAAGCCACAGTCGAAACTGTTATCAAAGTAGCAACAGTTATTAGGGCTGCAATTTTCAAGATCAAAGTGGGTAAAAACATTTTAGTCTTTTTTTAAGAAGAGTACTAACCTCATATAATGTTTGTAAACCATGTTCATCATACCAGCGAGATGACAGTTGTATTTGAACCATTAAATAAGGAGACTGTTTTAAGATCACAAAACCTTCATAAAAGGCATCAGTTAAACAGTTAGTAAAATACATGGTGCACAAAGACATCTTATAAATATTATTGTAATAGTTAATTTTAACAGTTTGATATTCATTCCGTACAAGAAAAACATTAGAGGATTGTAAGCAAGCTCTCATTTTACAGGTATGAAATCCCCTACTTGGTTGGACTAAAACAATGGGTTTTAGGGCAGAAAGGGCCCTCCATAAGTGAGGTTGAACAATTTATTTATTACCAATAGTAGTTGTTAATATCGGTGGTACCCATTCATTAATATGTCCCCTAGCGGGGCCATCATATATGTGTGGGTTTACAGTATAGGGTCGTAAATTGAGACCCCCGTCACTGATATATAGGTTTTCACCAGGTATGGAATAGTCCACTTTATATCCATAAACCCACTCTCTCCAATTTGGATATCCAGTGTCTTGCTGGATGAGTAACCAATCGTTTTTGTTGTTTTATTAGGAGAGCAGATGGGTATACTAGAGGGTGGCAAAGTTCTTGTGGCTAAACTGGGATCAACTCCTTCAGGCATCAGCATTTTAATCCACCAACTTTTTTTATTATTGCTCTGGGTTGGACTATCAGTGGTTAAAAACCTTAAAGTAGACATTAAACAAGAAGCTCTAT
>NW_007261813.1:1742-3120 GCF_000164805.1 Carlito syrichta | reverse complement strand
AAATTGTTTAAAAGGAAAAATCATAAACCCGTGGAAAATGGGAACAATAGACTCCCAAGTTTAGCTCTGTACATTTCAGTCTCAGAGTTTTCTGCTAGAACCAGCAGGAGACTTTCCTGGTTGCAGTGCCAAGAGGAAAAGGAGAGAGGGAATGGGGTCAACAGCTCCTGAACAAATCCTAGTGGTCTCAGGGTCAACGGCCATTCCTGATCACTAATGCTTAGTGTGGCCCCATGGCCAGCTCCTAACATCTCCCCTTTTTTTAATTTTTAAGCACAAAACTATGGAACTCCGTGTTGAGCTATGTTTTTTTAAAACTTTGAAGATGATTGGAAGTAAACACAGTAACAAAAGAATCACTGTTTTACAAATTTTCACATTAATGAATATAGACATCAATAATTTTTGATCAATAAATTAAGAAAAATTATTAAATATAGAATGGGTCAATTTGGTAGACCAGAATTGTTTTTTAGCAACTGTTATATCTTGAATTTTTAAATGTAATTTTTATTTAAGTATGAATGACTTTAAATTTTAAGAATATAATTTTTTTTTTTTTTTTTTTGAGTTGGAGTCTCACTCTGTCGCCCAGACTGGAGTGCAGTGGCCGCTCCCGGCCACCGCAGCCTCGACCTGCTGGGCTCCGGTGATCCTTCTGCCTCAGCCTTCCGAGTAGCCGGAATTACAGGCACGTGCTACCACGCCCAGCTGATTTTTTTATTTATTGTAGAGATGAGGTCTTGCTGCCCAGGCGGGTCTCGAACCCGTGGGCTCAGGCAATCCACTCACCTCAGCCTCCCAAAGGTGCGGGATTACAGGCTGAGCCACCGAGCCTGGCTTAAGAATATAATTTTTTAAATTTTGTGTCATGTGTAGACAGATATATTTATCTTTAAAAGAGTGAGGTAAATCTATTTAAACTCAGAGTAACATTGAGGAGCCAATTTAATCTTTAAAGTCACAAGTTTTTGTCTTATAGCTAGAACTGCTTTTTTCAAGGCAATAACTTTGTTTTTTAGCTTGTGGTCAATAATCTCTTGCGTAGCTAAGGCTATAGAAATATTTTTAGATAACTGATCAGCAAAGGTAGCTGTGTGTAACAGCCGAAACTGTTATCAAAGTAGCAACAGTTATTAGGGCTGCAATTTTCAAGATCAAAGTGGGTAAAAACATTTTAGTCTTTTTTTAGAAGAGTACTAACCTCATATAATGTTTGTAAATCATGTTCATCATACCAGCGAGACGACAGTTGTATTTGAACCATTAAATAAGGAGGCTGTTTTAAGATTACAAAACCTTCATAAAAGGCATCAGTTAAACAGTTAGTTAAAATACATTGTGCACAAGACATCTTATAAATATTATTGTAATAGTT
>NW_007261813.1:768-1722 GCF_000164805.1 Carlito syrichta | reverse complement strand
AGCTCCTCTTCCCATTGACCACTAGACATGCCTTTTCATCTATTGTTTCTCTGAATCAGCAGTATCTGTGCCATTCATCTCAGTCACTGGATCAATGGAGGCATGTCAAATAAATCGATCAGGCATCCAAATAGGAGTAGATTCGTCCTGTGGAAATATGTAAGCATGTCCTCTCCCACTGCTTATCATTATATCAGGCCCTCTCCATTGGCCTGTAAGGAGATTTTTTCATTTTACTATATGTTTAACCCTGTCATATGGGTTCCAATGTCTAGTCTTAGCTGAATTGCCTGAAGAATCCAAATTTAAATGATTTATAACAAATAAAGCATGATTTAAAATTGGTGATGAGAGCTATAATTAAGTCTTCCTTTTGTAATTTAACAAGTTGATTTTTTAATGTTTGATGGGCTCTTTCAACTATGGCTTGACCTTGTGGAGTATAAGGAATTTTTGAGGAATGAGAAATATTAAATTAGGAAAAAAACTTGAAAATATTTAGATGTATATGCAGGACTGTTATCAGTTTTCAGTTGTTTTGGTGTACCTAGCTGTGAAAAACAAAATAATAAATGTTGTACCACGTCCTTGAAGACTTTTTCCGTTTTTGTTGAGGCTAAAATAACATGAGAAAATGTATCCACATTGACATGTAAATAAGATAGTTTTCCAAAACTGGGAAAGTGAGTCACATCCATTTGCCACAAAACATTAGGCTTAAGTTCTCTAGGATTTATTCCTGTTGGAGCAGCATTAACCAAAGTAAGACAAGCTGGAAAATTTTTAACAATTTGTCTGGCTGTTTTTCTAGGTAGATGAAACTGGTGATGTAAGGCAGTAGCATTTTGATGATGAATTTTATAAGAAAGTTCAGCTTGAAGTACTTCTTCAGGTTTTAATAGAACCACATATGGTGGATCTGGTTATACTATCAGCCAATTGATTGCCTTGGTG
>NW_007261813.1:0-748 GCF_000164805.1 Carlito syrichta | reverse complement strand
CATTTTTGAGGAATGAGAAATATTAAATTAGGAACAAAACTTGAAAATATTTAGATGTATATGCAGGACTGTTATCAGTTTTTAGTTGTTTTAGTGTACCTAGCTGTGAAAAACAAAATAATAAATGTTGTACCACATCCTTGAAGACTTTTTCAGTTTTTGTTGAGGCTAAAATAACATGAGAAAATGTATCCACATTGACATGTAAATAAGATAGTTTTCCAAAACTGGGAAAGTGCATCACATCCATTTGCCACAAAACATTAGGCTTAAGTTCTCTAGGATTCACTCCTGTTGGAGCAGCATTAGCCAAAGTAAGACAAGCTGGAAATTTTTTAACAATTTGTCTGGCTGTTTTTCTAGGTAGATGAAACTGGTGATGTAAGGCAGTAGCATTTTGATGATGAATTTTATAAGAAAGTTCAGCTTGAAGTACTTCTTCAGGTTTTAATAGAACCACATACGGTGGATCTGGTTAAACTATCAGCCAATTGATTGCCTTGGTGTAAATGACCAGGAAGGCCAGAATTAGATCTAATATGGCCCACAAATAACTGTTTCTTCCTGTCACTAATTAGTTGTTGTAATTGAGTTAACAGTTCCAATATTCTAGTTTTGTTAATAGGAATAGTAGCTGTTTCAATATGAGGATACAGTCCTTTAACATAGCAAGAATCAGTATATAAATTAAATTTAGAATCTTTCAGGGACATGAAAGCATATAAAACTGCAGTTAAATCTATTTTTT
>NW_007261812.1:41958-46740 GCF_000164805.1 Carlito syrichta | reverse complement strand
GGCAGCTGACTAGCCCATTATATAGCTAGTTAAGTAACCTAGTTAAGTCAGCTCACTAGCCAGCTAGTTACCTATGTACCTAGGTTGTTAAGTCAGCTGGCATACCAGTGGGATACGTAGGTGGCTAGCTAGTTAAGTCAGTTGGCTATCCAGCTGGCTGGATAGGTACCTAAGGTGTTAAGTCAGGCACCTAGCCATCAGGCTAGCTTGTTAAGTCACCTAGTTTAGTCAGCTGACTTCACAGCTGACTACCTAGGTAGCTAGATAGTTAAGTCAGCTGTCTAATCTGCTGGCTAGCTAGTTAAGTCACCTAGGTAAGTCAATTGGCTAGCCAACTGGCTAGCTAGGTAGCTTGCTAATTAAGAAAGCTGGCTAGGCAGCTGGCTAGATTGTTGAGTCACCTAGTTTAGTCAGCTGGCTAGCAAGCTGGCTAGATATGTAACAAGGTAGTTAATTCAGCTGACTAGCAAGCAGGCCAGCAATTTAAGTCAGCTAGTGAAGTCAGATGTCTTGTCAGCTGTCTAGCTAGGTAGTGATCTACTTAAGTCAGTTGGCTAGCCGGCTGGCAAGCTAATTAACTCAGTTAGATAAGTCAGCTGGTTAGCCAGAAGTCTAACTAGTTAATTCAACTAGTTGAATCAGCTGGCTTCCCAGCTTGATAGCAGGTTAAGTCAATTAATTATGTCAGCTGGCTTACTAGCTGGGTAGCTAGGTAGCAAGCTAGTAAAGTCAGCTGGGTGGCTAGCTGGCTAGTTATTTAATCAGCTAGTTAATTCAGCTGGCTTCCCAGCTGGCTAACAAGGTAACTAAATAGTTAAGTCAGCTGGCTAGGCAGCTGGCTAGCTGGTTAAGTCAGCCAGTTAATTCAGCTGGCCAGGCAGCTGGCCTGCTAGTTAAGTCAGCAAGTTAAGTCAGCAGGCCAGCCAGCTGGCTAGCTAGTTAAATCATCTAGTTAAGTCAGCTGGCAAGCCAGCTGGAATAAGTATGTAGCTAGCTAGATAAATCAGTTAGTTAAGTCAGCTGGTTAGCTAGGTATCTAGCTAGTTAAGTCAGTTAGTTTAGTCAGCTGGCTAGCCAGCTATCTAGCAAGATACCTTGCTAGTTAAATCAGATGGCTAGCAAGATGGCTAGCTAGTTAACTCACGTAGTTAAGTCAGCTCACTGGCCAGCAGGTAAGCTAGGATGTTAGGTAGTTAAATCAGTTGTCAAGTCAGAGGGCAATGTAGGTAGGTAGCTAGTTAAATGTGCTGGCAAGCCATCAGGCTATCTAGTTATCTCAGCTAGTTAAGTCAGCTGGCTATCAAGTTGTCTAGCTAGGTATGTAGCTTGTTAATTATGCTAGCTAGACAGCTGACTACTTAGTTAAGTCAGCTCGTTAAGTCAGCCAGCTAGGCTGCTGGCTAGCTAGGTAGCTAGGCAATTAATTCAGGTGGCTAGCAGCTGACCAGCTAGTAAAGTCAGCTGGTGAAATCAGTTGTCTAGACAGCTGGCTAGTTAATTAAAAAACTGGCTATGTCACATGGGTAGCCAGATGGCTCACTAATTATTTCAGCTAGTTAAGTCAGCTGGCTATCTACATAGCTAGATAATTAAGTCAGCTGGCTAGCCAGCTAGCTAGCAAGTTAAGTCAGATAGTTAAGATAGCTGGCTAATCAGCTTGCTAGCTAGGTAGCTAGCTAGTTATGTCAGCTGTCTAGTCACCTGGCTAGCTAGTTAAGTCACCTAGAAAAGTAAGCTGAGAAAGCAGCTGGCTAGCTAGGTAGCTTGCCAGTTAAGTCAGCTGGCTAGACAACTGGTTAGTAGATAAGTCACCTAGTTAATTCAGCTGGATAGACTTCTGGCTAGCTATGTAGCATGGTAGTTAATTCAACTGGCTAGAATGCAGGTCAGCTAGTTAAGACAGCTAGTTAAGTCAGCAGGCTAGCAAGCTTTCTGGCTAGGTTGTGACCTGTTTAAGTCTGTTGGCTAACCAGCTGGCTAGCTAATTCTGTCACCTAGTTAAGTCAGCTGCCTATCCAAGTGGCTATAGAGGTACAGAACTAGTTAAGTCAACTGCATAGCTGTCTGGACATCTAGTTAAATCAGCTAGTTTAGTCACCTGGTTGACCAGCTGCCTAGCTCATTAATCATCTAGTTAAGTCTGCTCGCTAACCAGCTGGCTCGCAAGTTAAGTCAGTTCTTTATGTCAGTTGGTTAGCCAGCTCACTAGATAGTTAAAAAGCTAGTTAAGTCAGATGGCTAGCTAGCTGGCTAACTAGTTATTTCAGCCATTAAATTCAACTGGCTAGCTAGGTAGATAGCCAGTTAAGTCAGCTAGTTATGTCAGCTAGCCAGCTATTTAAGTCAGGTAGTTAAGTGGGCTAGCTAGCTAGATAGGTAGCTATGTATCTAGCTGGCTATTTCAGCTAGTAAAGTCAGCTGGCTAGATGGGTAGCTAGCTAGTGAAGTCAGCTAGTTAAGTCAGCTTGCTATCTAGTTAATTCAACCAGTTAAGTCAGCTGTCTAGCCATCTGCCTTGCTGGGTTGCTAGCTTGTTAATTCAGCTGGCTAGCCAGCTGGCTAGCTAGTTAAATCACCTAGTTATGTCAGCTAGCAAGTCAGCTGGCTAGCTAGTTAGCTAGGTGGTTAAGTCAGCTGGCAAGCTAGTGGGATACATAGGTAGCTAGCTATTTTAGTCAGCTGGCTAGCCACCTGGCTAGCTATGGCTTCAGATAGTTAAGTCAGCTAGCTAGCCAGCTGACTATGTAGTTATGTCAGCTTGTTGAGTCAACTGGCTAGACAGCTGGCTAGCTGGTTAAGTCAGCTAATTAATTCAATTGGTAAGTCAACTGGCTAGCTAGTTATCTCACTAGTTACATCAGCTGCCTAGCCAGCTGGATAGCTTGTTAAGTCAGGCAGTTAAGTAAGCTGACTAGCCGGCCGGCTAACTAGGTGGCTAGGTAGTTAAGCCAGTTGGCTAGCATGATCACTATATAGTTTAGTCAGCTAGTTTAGTCAACTTGTTAGCCAGAAGGCTAGCTAGGTGCCTGGCAAGTTAAGCTGACTGGTTAGAAGACTGGTTAGGTAGGTGGCCCCTAGATAATCCAGCTGGCTGGCTGGCTAAGCAGCAGAGTGGCTGGCTAGTTAAGGCAGCTGGCTATCCAACCATCCTGCAAGCCAGATGGCTATTTAAGCTGGCTGGCTAGCCAGCTCGTCAGCCCACTTGCCAGCTAGCCAGCTGCCTAGCCAGATAGCCAGCCAGGTATCTAGCTAGTTAAGCCAGATGGTTAGCTGTGTAGAAAACCAATTAACTACCTAGTTAATTCAGCTGGCTAGCCAGTTATCCAGCCCAGTTGCTAGTCAGCTAGTTAAGTCAAATAGCTAACCAGCTAACTTGTTAAGTCAGTTAGCAAGTTAGCTAACTGTTCAGTTAGCTAGTTAAGTTAGCTAGCTGGTCAACTTGCTAGCCCGCTGGCTAGTTAAGTCAGCTAGCTATTCAGCTAGCTAGTCAGATAGGTAGTTAAGTCAACAAGCCAGATCACATGTCAGATAGCTAGCTAGTTAAGTCAGCAATCTAGAGAGTTAGATAACTTGTTTGCTAGCTATTTATGTCAGTTAGATAATCAGCTAGTTAGCTCGCTAGTTAATTCAGCTAGAAAATCAGCTAGTTACTTAGCTAACTAGTTGGCTAGCAATTCAGCTATCTGGTCAGATAACTAGTGGGCTCGCTTGCTTTCATCAGGTCAGTTAATTAGTCGGCTTGCTCACCTGCACACCAGTCAACAAACTAGTTAGCTTATTAGCCAGCCAACAGGTTAACAAAATTGTCATCTCGCTCACAGGCTAATAGGTCAGCTAACTAGTCGGCTTGCTCACCAGCTGGTGAGTTAAGTCAGCTCACCGGTCAGACCACAAGATAGCCGACTAGCTAAGGCAATTCACATGTCAGGTCTCACGCCCACTGACTAGTTAAGTCATCTCACCAGTCGGTTCATTCTCCAGTTGACTAGTTAAGTCTTCTGACCATTCGGCAAACTCACTAGCTGACTAAAGTCAGCTGTCCAGTAAGCTTACTCACCCGCTGACTAGTTAAATCAGCTGATAATTCGGCTCACTCGCCGGCCGAGCAGATAAGTCAGCTGGCAAGTCGGCTCACACGCCAGTCGACTACTTAAGTCAGCTAACCTGTGGGCTCACTCGCTGGCCTACTAGTTAAGTAAGCTAACCGGTTGGCAGACTAGCTGGCCAACTATTGAAGTCAGCTAAGCAATTGGCTGATGAGTCGGTCAACTTGTCAACTGACAAGTTAGGTTAGCTAACATGTGGGCCGACTAGTTAGGTCAGCTAATTAGTCGGTCAACTAGTCGGGAAACTATTTAGGTCAGCAAACTTGCCAGCCAAATAGTTAGCCGAGCTAACTTGGGTGCCAACTCGTCAGTCAACAAATAAACCCAGCTAACTAGTCGTACAATTAGTTGGCCGACTTGTTAAGCCAGCTAACAAGTCGGCCGAGAAGTCAGCCAATGTGTTAAACCAGATAAGTAGTATGCCAAATCGTCAGAAAAGATAAGTTACCTACCTAACTCGTTACCAACTAATTAATACAGCTTGTTTACTCATTTACCAAATAGTTAAAACAGTTAGCTAACTCATTAGCTAGGTAAAAAGTTAGTTAAGTCAGAGGGCTAGTCATCAGTCTAGCTAGTTATTTCAGCTAGTTAACTCAGCTGACTAGTTAGCAAGCAAGCTATATAAGTCAACTAGTCATGTCAGCTAGTTAGCTAGTTAAGTTAGCTAGTTAAG
>NW_007261812.1:21180-41938 GCF_000164805.1 Carlito syrichta | reverse complement strand
GTAGCTGTGTAGAAAACCAATTAACTACCCAGTTAATTCAGCTGGCTAGCCAGTTATCCAGCCCAGTTGCTAGTCAGCTAGTTAAGTCAAATAGCTAACCAGCTAACTTGTTAAGTCAGCTAGCAAGTTAGCTAACTGTTCAGCTAGCTAGTTACATCAGCTAGCTGGTCAGCTTGCCAGTCCGCTAGCTAGTTAAGTCAACTAGCTATTCAGTTAGCTAGTTAGATAGGTAGTTAAGTCAGCAAGCCAGATCACTTGTCAGATAGCTAGCTAGTTAAGTCAGCAAGCTAGAGAGTTAGATAGCTTGTTTGCTAGCTATTTATGTCAGTTAGATAATCAGCTAGTTAGTCAGCTCACTAGTTAATTCAGCTAGAAAATCAACTAGTTACTTAGCTAACTAGTTGGCTAGCAATTCAGCTATCTGGTCAGATAACTAGTGGGCTCGCTCGCTTTCATCAGGTCAGTTAATTAGTCGGCTTGCTCGCCTGCACACCAGTCAACAAACTAGTCAGCTCATTATCCAGCCAACAGGTTAACTAAATTGTCATCTCGCTCACAGGCTAATAGGTCAGCTAACTAGTCGGCTTGCTCACCAGCTGGTGAGTTAAATCAGCTCACCAGTCGTACCACAAGATAGCCGACTAGCTAAGGCAGCTCACATGTCAGGTCTCACGCACACTGACTAGTTAAGTCATCTCACCAGTCGGTTCATTCTCCAGTTGACTAGTTAAGTCTTTTTACCATTCGGCTAACTCACTAGCTGACTAAAGTTAGCTGTCCAGTAAGCTTACTCACCCACTGACTAGTTAAATCAGCTGATAATTCGGCTCACTCGCCGGCCGAGGAGATAAGTCAGCTGGCAAGTCAGCTCACACGCCAGTGAACTACTTAAGTCAGCTAACCTGTGGGCTCACTCGCTGGTCTACTAGTTAAGTAAGCTAACTGGTCAGCAGACTAGCCGGCCAACTATTGAAGTCAGCTAAGCAATTGGCTGACGAGTCGGCCAACTTGTCAACTGACAAGTTAGGTCTGCTAGCAAGTTAGGTCAGCTAACAAGTTAGGTCAGCTAAATAGTTTGCCGACTAGTTGACCGACTAATTAGTTGACTGACTAATTAACTAGTTAGGTCAGCTAATTAGTTGGTCAACTAGTCGGCAAACTATTTAGGTCAGCAAACTTGCCAGCCAAATAGTTAGCCGAGTTAACTTGTGGGCCAACTCGTCAGTCAACAAATAAACCCAGCTAACTACTCGTACAACTAGTTGGCCGACTTGTTAAGCCAGCTAACAAGTCAGCCGAGAAGTCAGCCAATGTGTTAAACCAGATAAGTAGTATGCCAAATTGTCAGAAAAGATAAGTTACCTACCTAACTCGTTACCAACTGATTAATACAGCTTGTTTACTCATTTACCAAATAGTTAAAACAGTTAGCTAACTCATTAACCAACTTGTTAAGTCAGCTAGCTATCTCATTGGCCAACTAGTTAAGTCAGCTAGCTAACGAGTTAGCTAGCTAAGTCAACTAGCTAGGAGAGCTAGCTCACTATTTTGCTAACTATTTAAGTCAGCTACTTAAGTCTGCTACCTATTTAGCTAACTAGTTAACTCAGCTAGTTATTCAGCCAGCTAAATATATAACTAACTATTTAATTCAGGTAGTTAAGTCAGCTAGCTAACTAGTTAAATCAGCCAGTTAAGTCAGTTAGTTAAGTAGTTAAGTCAGCTAGCTAAGTCAGCTAGTTAAGTCAGCTTTCTAATTTAGTTAGCTGGTAAAGACAGCTAACTAGGTAATTAGCTAATAGTTTAAGTCAGCAGGTTGAGTCAGTTGGTTAGCTAGTTAACTAACGTGCAAAATCAGCTGGTTGAGTCAGCAGGCTAGCTAGTTACCAAACAGGTTGAGTCAGCTGATTGAGTATGCTAGCTAGCTAGTTAACTAACCAGTTAAGTCATCTGGATTATTCAGGTAGCTAGCTTGTTAGCTAATGAGTTAAGTCAGCTGGTTGAGTCAGCTAGCTAGCTCATTAGCTAAGGAATTAAATCAGATGGTTAAGTCAGCTAGCTATCATGTTAGATAATGAGTAAGCTAAATAGGTAGCCATCTGGTTAAGTCAGCCAGCTCGCTAGGTAGCTAACTATTTAAGTCAGTTTGTTAGCTAGGTAGCTAGGTAGTTAGCTAATTACTTAAGTCAGCTGACTTGCTAGGTAGTTAGCTAGTTAACTAACTGTTTTAGTGAGTCGGCTAGCTAGGTAATTTGCTAGTTTAGTCACCAGGTTAAGTCAGCTGGCTAGCCAGCTTGCTAGGTAGTGAGCCAATTAAATTAGTTGGCTAGCCAGCTGGCTAGCTGGTAAATTCACCTAGTTAAGAGAGCTGGCAGGCCAAATGGCACCATAGGTACCTAGTTAGTTAAGTCAGCTAAATATATACCTGGCTAACTAGTGATGTCAGTGAGTTAAGTCAGTTGTCTAGTCAACTGGGTAGCTGGTTAAGTCAGCTAGTTTAGTCAGCTGTCTAGCCAGCTGGCTTGGTAGGTAGCTAGCTAGATAAGTCAGCTTGCAAGCCAGCAGGCTAACTGTTCAATTCAGCTAGTTAAGTCAGCAAGCTCGCCTGCCCCTTAGGTAGTTAGCTAGCTAGTTAAGTGAGCTGGCTAGTCAGCTTGCAAGCTTAAATCAGCTAGGGAATTCAACAGACTAGCCAGGTGGCTAGATAGGCAACCAGCTATTTAAGGCACCTGTCTAGCCAGTTGATTTGCTGGTTAAGTCAACTAGTTAAGTCAGCTGGCAACCAGCTGGCTAGCTAGTTAAGTCAGCCCATTAAGTCAGTTGGCTGTCCAGCTGGTAAGCTAGGTAAAAAGTTAGTTAAGTCAGAGGGCTAGTCATCAGTCTAGCTAGTTATTTCAGCTAGTTAACTCAGCTGACTAGTTAGCAAGCAAGCTATATAAGTCAACTAGTCATGTCAGCTAGTTAGCTAGTTAAGTTAGCTAGTTAAGTCAACTGACTAGCTAGATAGCTAGCTAGGTAGCTAGCTAGTTAAACCAGCTAGCTATGCCAGATGGCTAGCTAGGCAGCTAGTTGGTTAAGTCAGCTAGTTAAGTTAGTTTGCTAGCTTGTTAAGTCAGCGAGTTAAGTTACCTGACTAGCCAGCTGCCTAGCTGGGTAGGTAGCTAATTAAGTCAGCTGGCTAGTCAGTTATCTTGCTAGTTAAACAACCTAGTTAAGTCAGCTCACTAACCAACTTGTTAGCATGGTAACTAGGTAGCTAAGTCAACTGGCAAACCAACGGGCTATGTAGGCAGCAAGCTAGTTATGTCATCTGGCTATCCAGTTGGATAGCTAGGTAGCTAGCAGTTATGTCAGCCTGCGAGCCAGCTGGTTAGCTAGTTATGTCACCTAGTTAAGTCAGCTGGCCTGACAGTTGGCTAGCTAGGTAACTAGAAAATTAGGTCAGCTGTCTAGCTGGCTGGTTGGCTAGTTAAGTCACCTTGTTAAGTCAGCTGGCTAGCCAGCTGGCTAGCTATATAGCAAGCTAGTTAATTCAGCTGACTAGCAATAGACCAGCTATACAAGTCAGTTATTTAAGTCAGGTAGCTAGCCAGATGACTAGCTAGGCAGCGAGATAGTTAACTCAGTTGGCTAGCCAGTAGACTAGCTAAATATGTCAGCTAGTTAATTCAGCTTGCTAGCCAGCTGGCTAGCTAGGTAGAGATCTAGTTAAGTCAGCTGGCTAACCAACTGGCTCACTAGTTAAGTCATCTAGTTGAGTCAGTTGGCTGGTGAACTGGCTTGATGGTAGACGCAAGTAGTTATGTCAGTTGGCTAGCCAGCAGGCTAGCTAGGTAGAAAGCTAGTTAAGTCAGTTGGCTAGCAAGCGGGATATCTAGTTAAGTCAACTAGTTAATTCAGTTGGCCTCTCAGCTGGCTAGCTAGGTAGATAGCTAGTTAAGTCAGCTGGCTAGCTGGTAAAGACAGCTAGTTTATTCAAATGGCCGTCCAGTTGGCTATCTGGTTATGTCAGCGACTTAAGTCAGCAGGCCAGGAAGCTGACTAGCTCGGTAGCTAGCCAGTTAATTCAGGTAGTTAAGTCAACTGGCTAGCTAGGTTGCTATCTAGTTAAGTCATCTGGATGACTTAAGTCAGCTGACTAGCTGGTTAAGTCTGTTAGTTATGTCAGCTGGTTAGCCAGCTGACTAGCAAGGTAGCTATCTAATTAAGGCAACTGCCTAGCCTGCTGGCTAGCTAGTTAAGTAACTTAGTTAAGCTAGCACGCTGGCCAGCATGTTAGCTAGGTAGGTAAGTAGTTAATTCAGCTGGCAAGCCTAGGTGATATGTATGTAGGAAGCTAGTTAAGTCAGCTGGCTAACCGTCAGACTATCTAGTTATGTTAGCTATTTAAGTCAGCTGGCTATCCAGCTGAATAGCCAGGTAGCTAGCTAGTAAAATCTGCTGGCTACCCAGCTGGCTACTTCGTTAATTCAGCTACTTAAATCAGCTGGCTATTCTGCTGGCTACCTTAGTAACTAGGCAATTAAGTCAGCTGACTAGCCAGCTCGACAGCTAGAAAAATCAGTTAGTTTAGTCACCTGGCTAACCAGCTGGATAGCTTGTTAAAGTCAGCTCATTAAGTCAGTTAACTAGCCAGCTGACTACCTGATTTAAAAGCTAGTTACATCAGATGGGTAGCCAGCTGGCTCGCTAGTTATTTCAGCTAGCTAAGTCCTCTGGCTAGCTAGGATGCTAGCAAGTTATGTCAGCTAGATATGTTAGCTAGCTAGCTAGTTAAGTTAGCTAGTTAAGTCACCTAGCTACATGATAGCTAGCTAGGTATCAAGCTAGTTATATCAACTAATTAAGTCAGCTGGGTAGCTAGGTAGCTAGCTAGTTAAGTCTGGTGGCTAGCTAGTATAGTCAGCGAGTTAAGTAAGCAGGATAGACAGCTGCATAGAAGGATAGCTACCTCGTTAAGTCAGCTGGCTAGCCAGTTAGCTAGCTAGATAAGTCAACTAGTTAAGTCAGCTCACTTGCCAGCAGGTTAGTTAGGTAGGTAGCTAGTTAAGTCAGCTGGCTAGCCATCAGGTGTCTAGTTATGTCAGCTAGACAAGGCAGCAGGCTATTCACCTGTCTATCTAGGTAGCTAGCTAATTAAGTCTGCTTGCTAGCCCACTGGCTACTTCCTTAAGTCAGTTATTTAAGTCATCAGGCTAGACTGCTGTCTAGGTAGGTAGCTAGGCCCTTAAGTCATCTGGCTAGCCAGCTGGCTAGCTAGTTAATTCAGCTAGTTAATTCAGCTGGCATGCCAGCATGCTAGCTAGGTAGCTAGCTAGTTATGCCAGCTGTCTAGCCTGCTGACTCAATAGTTAAATGACCAAGACAAGTCAGCTGACTAGCCAGCTGGCTGGCTAGGTAGCTTGCCAGTAGTATCAGCTCGCTAGACAGCTTGCTATCCAGATAAGTCAACTAGTTAATTCAGCTGGATAGCCAGCTGGCTAGCTATTTAGCAAGCTAGTTAGTTCAACTGGATAGAAAGCAGGCCATCTAGTTAAAACAGCTAGCTAAGTCAGCTGGCTAGCAAACAGGCTGGCTAGGTATTGACCTAGTTAAGTCAGTGGGCTAGCAAGCTGTCTAGCTAATTATGAGAGCTAGTTAAGAAAGCTGGGTATCGAGATGTATAGAGAGCTAGTTAAGGCAGTTGGCTAGCCAGCTGGATAACTAGTTAAGCTAGCTAGTTTAGTCACCTGGCTGGCAAGCTGCCTAGCACGTTAATCAAATAGTTGATTAATCAACTGCCTAACCAGCTGGCTAGCTAGTTAATTTACCTCATTAAGCCAGTTGGCTAGTCAGCTCGCTAGCTAGTTAAAAAGCTAGTTAATTCAGATGGCTAGACAGTTGCCTGTCTACTTATTTCAGATAGTAAAGTCAACTGGTTAGCTAGGTAGCCAGCTAGTTAAGTCAGCTAGTTATGTCAGCTAGCTAGCTAGTTAAGTCAGATAATTAAGTCAGCTAGCTAGCTAGATAGCTAACTAGGATGCTAGCTAGCTATTTCAGCTAGTAAAGTCAGCAGGTTTGCTAGGTAGCTAGATAGATAAGTCAGCTAGTTACATCAGCTGGCTCGCTAGTTAAGTCAGCTAGTTAAGTCAGCTGGTTAACCACCTACCTAGCTGAGTAGCTAGCTAGTTAAGTCAGCTGGCTAGCTGGATTGTTAGCTAGTTAAGTCAGCTCGCTGGCCAGCTGGCTACCTACAAAGCTAGGTAGTTAAGTCAGTTGGCAAGCCAGAGGTGTATGTAGGTAGCTAACTAGATAAGTCAGCTGGCTATCCAGCTGGCTAAATAGGTAGCTAGACAGTTATATAAGCCCACTAACCAGCTGGCTAGTTAGTTAAGTAACCTAGTTAAGTCAAATGGCTGGACAGCTGGCTAGCTGTGTAGTTAGCTAGTTATGTCAGCTGTCCAGCCAGCTGGCTAGCTAGTTACATAACCTAGTTAAGTCAGCTGGTTATACAGCTGGCTAGCTAGGTAGCTAGCTAGTTATGTCAGCTGTACAGTCAGCTGGCTGTCTAGTTAAGTTACATAGTTAAGTCAGGTGGCTAGACAGCTAGCTAGCTAGGTAGCTTGCTACTTAAGTCAGTTGGCTAGACAGCTGGCTATCTAGTTAAGTCATCTAGTTAAGTCAGCTGTCTAGTCAGTTGGCTACCTATATAGCAGGTTAATTAATTCAGCTGACTAGCAAGCAGGCCACTTATTTAAGTCAGCTAGTTAAGACTGCTGGCTTGTCAGCTGGCTGGCTCGGTAGTGAACTAGTTAAGCAGTTGGCTAACCAGCTGGCTAGCTCTTTAAGTCAGCTAGTTAATTCATCTGGCTTTCCAGCTGGCTAGCTGGTAGCTAGCTAGTTAAGTCAGCTGGCTAGCCACCAGACTAGCCAGTGTTATCAGCTAGTTATGTCAGCTGGCTAGCCAGCTGGCTAAAATATTATGTCAGCTAGTTGAGTCAGCTGGCTAACCAGATTGCTAGCTGGTTAGTTCAGCTATTTAATTCAAGTGGCTAGCCACCTGACTAGCTATGCAACTTGCTACTTTAGTCAGCTGAGTAACCAGCTGGCTACCTGGTTAAATCAGCTAGTTAAGTCAGCTGGCTAGCCACCAGGCTAGTTTGGTAGCTAGCTAATTAAATCAGCTGCCTAGTCGGCTGGCTACCTAGTTAGTAAGTGAGTTATGTGAGCTGTCTAGACAACTGGCTAGCCAGGTGGCTAGCTAGTTAAGCCAGCTGGCTAGCAGGATGTCTATCTAGTTAAGTTAGCTAGTTAAGTGAGTTAGTTAACCAGCTGGATAGCTAGGTGCCTGGCAAGTTAAGCTATTTGGTTAGTAGACTTGTTAGGTAGGTGGCCAGCTAGTTAAGCCAGCTGGCTTGCTGGCTGACCAGCAGGGTGCCTGGCTAGTTAAGCCAGCTGGCTATCCAAATGTCCAGCCAGCAGGCTGCCTAATTAAGCCGGATGGCAGGCTGGCTGGCCAGACCACAAGCTGGCTTGCTGGCTTCCAAGCCATCTAACCAGCCAAGTAGCTAGCTAGTTAAGCTAGATGGCTACCAGTGTAGACAAACATTTGGCTAGCTAGTGAAGTCAGCTGGCTAGTCAGCTATCCAGCCAACTTGCTATTCAATTACTTAAGTCAGATAGATTTCCAGCTAGCTAGTTAAGACAGCTAGCAAGTCAGCAAACTATTCAGCTAGCTAGTTAATTCAGCTAGCTATCCAGCATGCTACTCAGCTAACTAGCTGCTCAACTAGATAGTAAAATTCAGCTCTCCAGCTAACTTGCCCGTTAGCTAGCTAGTTAAGTCAGTTAGCTAGACAGCTAGAGAGCATTATTGGTATCCAGTTATTTCAGATAGCCAGCTAGCTAGTCAGCTAGTTAGTTAAGTCAGCTAGCAAATCAGCTAGTTACTTAACTAACTAGTCGACTAGAAACTCAGCTAGCTGGTCATCTAACTGGTGGCATCATTCGCTTTCCATTAGGTCATCTAACTAGTCAGCTCCCTTGCCTGCCAATCTGTCAGCACACTAGTTGGCTCACTCGCCAGCCAACAGGTCAACTAACTTGTTGACTCTCTCACAGGACAACAGCCTAGCTAGCTAGTTGGCTTGCTCTCCAGCCAACTAGTTAAGTCAGCTCACCAGTCGGCTTGCTCGCTGGCTGACTAGTTAAGGCAGCTCACCTGTCACTTCACTTGCCGGTTTACTAGTTAAGTCGGCTCACCTGTTGGCTCACTCACCAGTCCTCTGATCAGTCGGATCACTAGCCAGTAAACTAAAGTTAAGTCCTCTGCAGTCGGCTCACTCGCCAATTGACTAAAGTCAGCTGACCAGTCAGTTAATTCACCAGCTGAATAGTTAAGTCAGCTGACCAATCAGCTCACTCGCCAACTGACTAGTTAAGTCAGGTGACCTGTCGGATCACTTGCCAAACAATTAGTTAAATCAGTTCACCTGTCAGCTCACTTGTGCCCGACTAGTTAAGTCAGCTAACCAATCGGCCGAATAGTCGGCCAAATTGTCTGCTGACAAGTTAGCTCAGTTAACTAGTTGCCAACAAGTTAGGCCATCTAGCTAACCGGCCTACTAATTGGCTGACTAGCTATGCCAGCACACCAGTCATCCAACAAGTTAACAGAGCTGACAAGTGGGGCAACTCATTAGTCAGCTATCTAACCCAGCTAACTAATCTGCCGACTAGTCAGCCACCTTAAGCCAGCTAAAAAGTCTGTCGTGTAGTCAGTCAACGTGCTAAAATAGCTAACTATTCTGCCGATTTGTCAAACAAGTTAAGTCACCTAGCTAACTCGTTAAACAACTAGTTCATTCAGCTAGTTAACTCATTTACCAACTAGTCAAAACAGGTAGCTAACTTGTTAACCAACTCCTTAAGTAAGCTAGCTATCTCATTAGCCAACTAGATACATCAGCTAACTAAGTCAGCTAACTAACCAGCTAGCTAGCTAAGTCAGCTAGTTCACTAGTTAGCTAACTATTTAAGTCAGCTACTTAAGTCTGTTACCTAACTTGCTAGCTAATTAGTTAAGCCAGCTAGCTATTCAGCTAGTTAGCTAACTATTTAATTCAGATATTTTAGTCAACTACCTAATTAGTTAAGGTGGTCAGTTAAGTCAGCTACCTAAGTAGTTAAGTCACCTACCTAATTCAGCTAATTAAGTCAGCTTTCTAATTAAGTCAGCTGTTTAAAACAGCTAGCAAGCTAGTTAGCTAATGGGTTATGGCAACAGGTTGAATCAGGTAATTAGTTAGCTAACTAACTGGTTAAGTCAGCTGGTTAAGTCTCTAACATGCTAGTTTGCAAACTTTTGAGTCAGCTGGTTGAGTAGGCTAGCTAGCTAGTTAGGTAACGTGTTAAGTCATCTGGATGAGTCAGCTTGCTAGCTAGTTAGCTAACGAGTTAAGTCAGCTGCTCGAGCCACCTAGGAAGCTCGTTAGCTAAAGAGTTAAGTTGGAAGATTAAGTCAGCTATCCAGCATGTTAGATAAGGGGTCAGCTAACTAGTTAGCTAGCTGGTTAAGTCAGCTAGCTAGCTACACAGCTAACTAAGTCAGCTTGTTAGCTAGGTAGCTAGCTAGTTAGTTAACTGTTTAAATCAGCTGATTGCTAGGTAACTAGCTAGTTAGCCCACTAAAGTCTGCTGACTTGCTAGGTGGCTAGCTAGTTAATTCAGCTAATTAAATCAGCTGGTTGGCCAACTGGCTAACTAGGTAGTGAGGTAGTTAAGTCAGTTGGCTAGACAGCTGGCTAGCTAGTTAATTCAGATCATTAAATCAGCTGGCTATCCAAGTGGCAAGGTAGGTAGCTAGCTAGTTAAGCCAGCTAGATAGCTACATGGCTAGATATTGATGTCTTCAAGTTAAGCAAGCTGGCTAGTCAACTGGCTAGGTGTTTAATTCAGCTAGTTTAGTCAGCTGTCTAGCCAGCTGGCTAGCTAGGTAGCTAGCTAGATAAGTCAGTTTGCTACCCAGCAGGCTAACTGTTCAAGTCAGTTACTTCAGTGAGCTGGTTAGCCTGCTGGCTAGATAGGTAGCTACCTTGATAAGTGAGCTGGCTAACCAGCTTGCTATATTAAGCTAGCTAGGTAAGTCAGTTGGCTAGTCAGCTTGCTAGATAGGCAACCAGCTAGTTAAGCCAACTGGCTAGCCAACAGACTAGCAGGTTAACTCAGCTAGTTAAGTCAGCTGGAAACCAGTTGGCTAGCTGGTTAAGTCAGTTTGTTAAGTCAGTTGTCTATCCAGCTGGTTAGTAAGTTAAAAAGCTGGTAAACTCAGATTGCTATCCATCAAGCTAGCCACTTATTACAGCTAATTTAGGCAGCTGGCTAGCTGGGAAACTAGCTATGTAAGTCAGCAACTTATGTCAGCCAGCTAGCTAGTTGTCAGTTAGTTAAGTCACCTGGCTAGCTAGATAGCTAACTAGTTAGCTATCTAGTTAAGCCAGCTAGTTAAGACAGCTGGTTAGCTAGGTAGCTAGCTATTTAAGTCAGTCAGTTAAGTCAGCTTTCTAGCTAGTTAAATCAGTGAGTTAAGTCAGCAGGCTAGACAGCTGCCTAGCTGGGTAGCTAGCTATTTATGTCAGCTGGCTAGATAGTTAGCTAGCTAGTTAAGTAACCTAGTTAAGTCAGCTCACTAGCCAGCTGTTTATGTAGGTCGCTAGGTAGTTAAGTCAGCTGGCAAGCCAGTTGGCTACATAGTTAGCTAGCTAGTTAACTCGGCTGTCTATCCATCTGTCTAGCTAGGTAGCTAGGCAGTTAGGTCAGCCTGCTAGCCAGCTGGCTAGCTACATAAGTCACCTAGTTAAGTCAGCTGACTCGACAGCTGGCTAGGTAGGTAGCTAGTTAAGTCAGCTCTCTAGCCCACTGGCTAGCTAGTTAAGCCACCTAGTTAAGTCAGCTGGATATCCAGATGGCTAGCTAGGTGGCTTGCTACTTAAGTCAGCTCTCTAGTCAGCTGGCTAGCAAGTTAAGTCACCTATTAAAGTCAACTAGCTAGCCAGCCGGCTAGCTATATAGCGAGCTAGTTAATTCAGCTGTCTAGCAAGCAGGCCATCTAAGTCAGCTAGTTAAGTCAGCTGGCTAGCCAGCTGGCTAGCTATGTAGCGAGGTTGTTAAGTCAGTTTGCTAGCCAGCTGGCTAGCTAATAAGTCAGCTATTTAAGTATGCTGATGAGCAAGCTAGCTAGCTAAGTAGAGAGCTAGTTAAGTCAGCTGAGTAGCTGGTAACTTGTGAAATCAGGTAGTTGTGCCAGCTTGCTAGCTGGTTAATCAACTAGTTAAGTCAGTTGGTTAGCCAGCATAAAGCTAGATACCAAGCTTGTTAATTCAGCTAGCCAGGTAACTAGCCAGCTGTCTTAAATAGCTAGCTACCTAGCCAGCCAGCTGGGAAGCCAGCTGAATTATCTAGCTGACTTAACTAGCTAGCCAGCTGGCTAGCCAGCTAACTTAACTAGCATACAACCTAGCCAGCTAGCTAGCTAGCCATCTGACTTAACCAGTTGACTTAATCAGGTAGCGAGCTTTCTAGCATGCTGACTTAACTGCCTAGCTACCTAGGTAGTCAGCTGGATAGCCAGCTGCATTAACGAGCTAGCTACCTACGCAGCCTGCTGTCTTGCCAGCTGACTTAACTGCCTAGCTACCAAGCTATCCAGCTTGCTAGTGAGCTGACTTAACAAGGTCACATAACTAGCCAGCTAACTGGCTAGCTAGTTGACATAATTAGCTAGTTACACAGCTAGGCAGCTGGCTAGCCACCTGAGTTAACTCGCTGATGTAACTAGCTAGCAAGCTGACATAACTAGCTGAATTAATCAGTTAGTTACCTAGCTAGCCAGCTAGCTTAACTACCTGCCTGAACTAGCTAGCTCCCTAGCTAGCTATCTAGGTAGCCATCTGACTTAACTAAGCTGACTTAACTAGCTAGCTAGCTCACATCACTAGCTGACATATAGCTAGTTTCCAAGCTACCCAGTTGATTTAACTAGCTGAAATAACTAGCTAGCCAGAGGGATAGCCATCTGACTTGGATCACATTTTATCTAGCTAACCATTTGGATAGCCAACTGACTTAGTGAGCTGTCTTACCTAGCTAGCCAGCTGGTGGCCAGTTGACTTAACTAGCTGACTTAAACAGTTAGTCAGCTGGTTAGTCAGCTGACTTAAGTAGCTGGCTCTCTATCTAGCCAGATTTCTAGCCAGCTTACTTACCTAGCTGACTTAAGCTAGCAAGCTGTGTAGTCAGCTCATTTAACTAGGTAGCTACCTACCTAGCCAGCTGGCTAACCAGCTGGCTTAACTAGCTGACTATAACTGCTAGCCTACTTGCTAGCATGCTGACTTATGTAACTAGCTACCTAACTAGCCAGCTAGCTAGACAGCTGACTAAAATAGCTGACTTATCCAGCAAAACAGTTGGCTAGCCAGCTGACTTAACTCACTGACATCACTAACTAGTCAGGTAGCTATCTAGCTGACTAACTAGCTACCTACCTACCTTGAGAGTTGGCTTGCTAGCTCTCTTAACTAACTGAATTAGCCAGCCAGTCAGCTGGTTAGCCAACTGACTTAACTAGCTCACTACCTAGCTACCCAGCTGGCTAGCCAGCTGACTTAACTAGATGACTTAACTAGCTAGCTACCTAGCTAGCCATCTGACTTAGATAGTTAACTAGCTAGCTAGCTACCTAGCTAGCCAGCTGACTTAAATAGTTAGCGATCTAGCTAGTTACCTAGCTAGCCAGCTGACTGAAATAGTTAGCTGCCTAGCTAGCTAGCTGACTTAAACAGCTAGCTTACCATTTAGCTTACTCATTATTTAACGTGCTAGCTAGGTGACTTAATTATTTTACTTAACTCATTAGCTAATGAGCTAGCTTGCTGACATATCCAGCTGACTTATATCATTAGCTAGCTAGGTAGCTAGCTGACTCATCCAGCTGACTTAACTCTTTAGCTAACTAGCTACCTAGCCTACTCAACCAGCTGACTCAATCCCTTTTCTAACTTGCTAGCTAGCTGACTCAATCAGTTGACTTAATACATTAATTTACTAGCTAACTACCTGACTCAACCTGATAACTTAACCCGTTAGTTATCTAGCTAGCTAGCTGTCTTAACCAGCTGACAAAATTAGAAAACTGACTTAGCTAGCTGACTTAACTGGCAGACTTAACTAGTTAGCTAGCAAACTTAACAATGTGCATTAAATAGAGCACTAACTGTTTAACTAGCTGTATAACTAGCTGACTTAATTAATTAGCTAACTATTCAGAAAGCAGATTTAAGTAGCTGACTTAAATTGTTAGCTAACTAGTGAGCTAGCTGATTTTGCTTGCTGACTTAGCTAGCTAGCTGAATAGCTAGCTGACTTAGCTAACTGACTTAACTAGTTGGCAAACGAGATAGCTAGCCGACTTCACTAGTTGGTTAACTAGTTAGCTGTTTAACTACTTGGTAAACAAGATAACTAGCTGAATTAACTAGTTGGTTAACGAGTTATCTAGGTGACAACTTGTTGGCTGACTACTCGGCCGACTTGTTTTCTGGCATAAAATGTTGGCCGAATAGTTGGCCGACTATTTAGCTGGGTTAACAAGTTGACTGAGGAGTTGGCCCACTGGTTAGCTTGCTTAACTAGTTGGCTGACTAATTTGCTGACCTAACTAGTCGATCTATTATTTGACCGACTAGTTAGCTGACCTAACTAGTCAGCCAACTTGTTAGCTGACATAAATTGTTGACTGATATTTGGACTACCATTCGGCTGATAGTTTAGCTAACTTAACTAGTTGCACCTCTAGTAGGCCAACCGGTTATATGACTTAACTAGTCAGGGAGTGAGTGAGCCGACAGGTTAGCTGACTTAATTAGTTGACCGGCGAGTGAGCTGACTGGTCAGCTGAATTGACTACTTCAACGGCGAGTGAGCCAATTTTCAGCTGACTTAACTAGTCAGCAGGTAGGTGAGTCGAATGGCCAGCCGACTTAACTAGTCGGCCGGAGGGGGAAATAACTTGTCAGCTGAATTTAGTTGGCTGGTGAGTGAGCAGACTGGTCAGACTTATCTAGTAGACCGGTGAGTGAGCCAACCAATGAGCCGTCTTAACTAGTCGGTTGGCAAGTGAGCTGACACGTGAGCTGCCTTAACTATTTGGCCAGTGAGTGAGCCGACCTGTGAGCTGACTTTAGTGCTGGCGAGCAAGCACTAGTTCACGACCTGTGGCCTGTAAGTGCGTCGACAAGTTAGTTGACCTGTTGGCTGGTGAGCAAGCTGACTAGTTTGCTGACTGGTTGGCAGGCGAGCTAGCCAAATATTTTGCTAACCTGATGGAAAGTGACTGAGTCCAGTAGTTAGGTGACCAGCCAGCTGAGTTGCTAGCTGACTAATTAACCAAGTGACTAGCTGGTTTGCTAGCTGACTTAACAAGCTAGCTGATTAGCTAGCTGGTTATCTAGCTGATATAACTTGCTAGCAAACAAGCTATCTAGCTGTCTAGCAAGCTGACTAAACTAGCTAGCTAACTGGTTAGATAGATGGCTAGCTGACATTAATTATCTAGCTGACTAGCTAGCTGACTTAACTAGCTATTTGACAAGCAACCTGACTAGAGAGTTGAGTTAAC
The DNA here is from genome assembly GCF_000164805.1 of Carlito syrichta. Taxonomy (NCBI): domain Eukaryota; kingdom Metazoa; phylum Chordata; class Mammalia; order Primates; family Tarsiidae; genus Carlito; species Carlito syrichta. Next base: position 27,282 of record NW_007261812.1, on the reverse strand, counting down.
TAGCTAGCTGAAATGTTAGCTGACTTGCCAGCTGACTTAATTAGCTAGCTGGCTAGCTAGCTGAATTAACTAGCTAACTAGATAGTTGGCTGGCTACCTGACCATCCAACTGACTTAACTAGCTAGCTACCTGGTTGGCTAGACGGCTAGCCAGCTGTATTAACTAGCCAGCTAGCTAGCTAGAGGACTGGCTGCCTGGCTAGCCAGCTGGCTTAAATAGCCAGCTTGGGTAGCCAGCTGGCTAACTAGTTAAATCAGCTACTTGTGACAGCTTGCTAGCTGGTTAATTCAGCTGGCCATCCAGCTGGCTAGCTAATTAAGTCAGATAGTTAAGTCAGCTGACCAGCCACCTTGCTAGATAGGTAGCCAGCTAGTTAGATCAGCTAGTTAACTCAGCTGGAGAACTAGGTAGCTAGCTAGTTAAGCCAGCTACTTAATCAGCTGGCTAGCTGGTTAAGTCAGTTAGATAAATCAGCTAGCCAGCTGCCTATGGGGGTAGCTATCTAGTTAAGTCAGCTGGCTAGCCAACTTTCTAGCTAGTTAAGTCACCTAATTAATTCATCTCACTGGCCAGCTGTTTAGCTAGGTTTTTAGGTAATTAAGTTAGCTGGCAAACCAGCACGCTATGTAGTTAGGAAGCTAGTTAAGTCAGTTGACTAGCCATTAGGTTATCTAGTTATATCAGCTAGTTAAGTCAGCTGACTATCCAACTGTGTAGCTAGGTAGATGACTAGTTAACTTTGATGGCTAGCCAGCTGAATACTTCATTATGTCATCTAGTTAAGTTAGCTGGCTAGGCTGCTGGCTAGCTAGATAGCTAGGCAATTAATCAGCTGGCTCTCCATCTGGCCAGCTAGTTAAGTCAGCTAGTTTGCTCAGCTGGCTAACCAGCTGGGTAGCTAATTAAGTCAGCATGTTAAGTCAGTTGTCAAGCCAGCTGGCTAGCTAGTTAAAAAGCTAGTTAAGCCAGGCTCAGTAGCTCAGCCTGTAATCCCACACCTTTGGGAGGCTGAGTTGAGTGGATTGCCTGAGCCCACGCATTTGAGACCCACTTGGGCAGTAAGACCTCATCTCTACAATAAATCAAAAAATCAGCCTGGTGGGGTAGCACATGCCAGTAATTCTGGGTACTTGGAAGGCTGAGGTGGAAGGATCACTGGGGTCCAGTAGGTTGAGGTTGTGGGGACTGGGAGCAGCCACTGCACTAGAGTCTGGGTGACAGAGTGATAGTCCAACTCAAAAAAAATAAGCTTGTTAAGTTAGATGGGCAGCCATCTGGCTGGCTAGATGTTTCAGCTACTTAAGTCAGCTGGCTAGCTAGTAAGATAACTAGTTAAGTCAGCTAGATATGTCAGCGAGCTAGCTAGGTAAGTCTCATAGTTAAGTCAACTATCTATGTGATAGCTAGCTAGGTACCTAGATAGTTAAATCATCTAATTATGACAGCTGGGTAGGTAGGTAGCTACCTCATTAACTCAGCTAGTTAAGTCAGTAGCCTAGCTAGTTAAGTCAGTTAGTTAAGTCAGCTGGCTAGCCAGCTGCCTAAAAGGATAGCTAGCTAGATAAGTCTGCTGGCTAGCCAGCTGGCTACTTCTTTACATTAGCTAGTTAAGTCAACTGGCAATCCAGGGTGATACGTAGGTAGCTAGCTAGTTAAGTAAGCTGGTTAGCCACAAGGCTATCTACTGATGTCAGCTAGTTAAGTCAGCTGGCTAGCCAGCTCGCTAACGAGTTAAGTCACCTAGTTGAGTCAGTTGGCTAGCCAGCTGCTTAGCAGGTTAAGTCGGCTAGTTATTTCAAGTGGCTAACCATCTAGCTAGCAGGGTAGCCAGCTAGTTAAGTCAGCTGGCTAGCCAGCTTTCTAGCTTGTTATGTCAGCTAGTTAAGTCAACTGGCTAGCCCCCTGTCTAGGTAGGTAGCTAGCTAATTAATTTAGCTGGTTAGCCGACTGGCTAGCTTGTTAATTCAGCAAGTTAAGTGAATTGGCTTGCCGGCTGGCTAGTTAAATGTCTAGCTAGTAATGCCAGTTGGCTAACCAGATGTCTATCTAGTTAAGTCAGCTAGGTAAGTCAGCTGGTTCGCTGGTTGGCTAGCTAGGTGGCTGGCAATTTAAGATGGCTGGTTAACAGGCTGGCCAGGTAGTTGACCATCTAGTTAAGCCGACTGACCTGCAGCGTGGCTGGCTAGTTAAGCTGGCTGGCTATCAGACTGTCCAGCCAGCCAGCTGGCAATTTAATTCAGCTAGCTAGCTAGATGGCCATCCCTCTAGCTAGCTAGGTGGCTGCCTAGCCAACTATCCAGCCAGGTAGATAGCTAGTTAAGACAACTGGCTAGTCGTCTCTCCAACCAGGTAGTTATCTAGTTAAGTCAGTTTGCTAGCCAGTTAGCTAGCCAACTGGCTAGTCAGCTAGTTAAGTCAGCTAGCTAGCCAGCTAGCTAGTTAAGTCAGCTATCAAGTCAGGTAACTATTCAGCCAGCTCGTTAAGTCAGCCAGGTAGTCAGGTTGCTTGTCAGCTAGCTATTTAAGTCAGGTATCTAGTCAACTAACGAATCAGATTGATAGTTAAGTCAGCTAGCCAGCTAACTAGCCAGTTAGCTAGCTAGTTAAGTCAGGTAGATAGATAGCTAGATATCTTGTTTGCTAGCTAGTTATGTCAGCCACATAGTCAGGTAGCTAGTCATCTATCTAGTTAAGTCAGCTAGCAAATCAGCTACTTACTTAGCTAACTAGTGGGCTATCAACTCATCAATCTGGTCAGCTAACTAGTGACCACGTTCACTTTCCATCAGGTCAGGTAACTAGTCTGCTCGCTCCCCTGCCAACCGGTCAGGAAACTAGTCAGCTGACTCACCAGCAAAAAGAACAACAAACTCATCGGCTTGCTCACAGGTCAACAGGACAGCTAACTAATCGGCTTGCTCCCCAGCCAACTAGTTAATTCAGCTCACAAATGTCTCTCAAACTAGATGACTAGTTAGGGCATTTCACCCATCACTCACTCGATGTCCAACTAGTTAATTCAACTCAACGGACTGCTCACTCACCAGCTGACTAGTTAAGTCTTCTAACCAGTTGACTCACTTGCTGGCTGACTAAAGTCAGCTGACCAGTCAACTCACTCACCGGCAGGTTAGTTAATTCAACTGACCAGTCAGTTCACTCAACAGCCGACTACTTAAGTCAGTTTACCAATCAACTCACTTGCTTGCTGACTTATTAAGTCACCTGACCAGTTGGCTCTCTCCTCCACCGACTAGTTAAGTCAGCTCACCTATTGGCTCACACACTGGCCGACTAGTTAAGTCAGGTAACTGGTCCTCCAACTAGCCTTCCAAGTAGTAAAGTGAGTTAAACAATTGTCTGACTACTCGACCAGCTTCTCAGCCAACAAGTAAGAACAGCTAACTTGTCAGCAGACTAGTTAGGTCAGATAACAATTAGGCCAAATAGTCGGCTGACTATTTAGGTCAACAAACGAGGTGGCAACAAGTTACTATTGCCAACTACTGGACCAGATGATGAGTCATCTTCTTAATCCATCTGAGTAGTCGGCCGACTAGTCAGCCGAATTGTTAAGCCAGCTAACAAGTCGGCCGAGTATGCAGCCAACGTGTTAAACAATCTAAGTAGTTGGCCGACTCATCAGCCCACAAGTTAATTCACCTATATAACTCGTTAACCAACTAAAGTCAGCTAGCTATCTCATTATCCAACCAGTTAAGTCAGCTAGCTAAGTCAGTTAGCTAACCAGTTAGCTAGCTAAGTAAGTTAATTTAGCTAGCTCATTAGTAACCTAACTATTTAAGTCACCTACTTAAGTCTGCTACCTAATTAGTTAGATAATTATTAAAGTAGCTGGTTATTCAGCAAGTTAAATAATTAGCTAACTATTTAATTCAGGTAGTTGTCAGCTAGCTAACTTGTTAAGTCACCCAGTTAAGTTAGCTAGCCAAGTAGTTAAGTCAGCTAGCTAAGTCAGCTAGTTAAGTCAGCTTTCTAAGTTAGTCAGATGGTTAAGACAGTTTGCTAGCTAGTTAGCTAATGGATTAAGTCAGCAGGATGAGTGAGGTAGTTAGCTAGTTACTAACGTGTTAAGCCAGCTGGTTGAATCAGCTAGCTAGCTAGTTAGCAAATGGGTTGTGTCAACTAGTTGAGTAGACAAGCTAGCTAATTAGCTAATGAGTTGTCAGCTGGCAGAGTCAGTTAGCTAGCTTTTTAGATAACGAGTTAAATCAGATGATTAAGTCAGCTAGCTAGCACGTTAGATAGCAAGCAAGCTTACTAGTTAACTAGCTGGCTAAATCAGAAAGCTAACTAGGTCGCTAAGTATTCAAGTCAGCTTGTTAGCTAGGTAGCTAGCTGGTTAGATAACTATATAAGTCACCTGAACAGCTAGGTAGCTAGCTAGTTAACTCAGCTAGATAAGCCAACTGGCTAGCCAGAAGGCTAGATATGCAGTGAGCTAGTTAAGTCAGTTTGCTAGCCAGCTGGTTAGCTGTTAATTCAGCTAGTTATAGCTGGCTAGCCAACTGGAAATGTATGTAGCTAGCTAGTTAAGTCATCTAGATAGCTATCTGTCTAGCTAGTGATGTCAGTGTGTTAATTCAGCTGGCTAGCCAACTGGCTAGCTGGTTAAGTCAGCTAATTTAGTCAGCTGTCTAGTCAACTGGCTAGGCAAATAACCAACTAGATATGTCAGCTTGCTAGCCAGCAGGTTATCTATTCAAGTCAGATAGTTAAGTCAGCTGGCTAACCTGCAGGCTATGTAGGTATCTAGCTAATTAAGTGAGCTGGTTTGCCAGCTTGCAATCTTAAGTAAGCTGGGTAAGCCAATTGGCTAGCCAGATGTCTAGATATGCAGCCAGCTAGTTAAGTCACATGGTTAGCCAGCTAACTAGCTTGTTAAGTCAGCTAGTTAAGTCAGCTGGAAACCTGCTGCCTAGCTAGTTTAGTCAGCTCATTAATTCTTTTGGCTACGAAGCTGGTTGGTTAGTTAAAAATCTAATTAAGTCAGATGGCTAGCCATCCGTCTAGTTAGTTAATTCTGCTAGTTAAGTCAGCTGGTTACCTAGGAATCTAGCTATATAAGTCAGCTAGTTATGTCAGCTAGGTTGCTCTTTAAATCAGTTAGTTAATCCAGATGATGAGCTAGGTATCTAGCTGGTTAAGTCAGCTAGTTAAGTTAATTGCTAGCTAGTTAAGACACCTAGTTAATTCAGCAGGCTAGACAGCTGGCTAGCTGGGTAGTTAGATAGTTATGTCAGCAGTCTAGACTGCTGGCTAGCAAATTATGTCACCTAGTTAAGCCAGTTGGCTATCCAGCTGGCTATCCAGGTAAGTTGCTAATTAACTCAGCTGGCTTGACAGCTGGCTAGCTTGTTAAGTCACCTAGTTTAGTCAGCTGGCTAGCCAGCAGGCTAACTGTATAGCAAGCAATTTAATTCAGCTGACTAGCAAGCAGGCTAGCTATTTATGTCAGTGAGTTAAGTCAGCTGGCTAGCCAGCTGACTAACTAGTTAAGTCAGCTAGTTGAGTTAGCTGGTTAGCCAATTGGCTAGAAGGTTAAGTCAACTAGTTAATTCAGCTGGCCTCTCTGCTGGCTAGTTAGATTGCAAACTAGTTAAGTATACTGGCTAGCCAGCTGGCTAGCTTATTAAGTCAGCTGGCTAACCAGCTGGCTATCTGCTTAAGTCAGATTAAGTTAGTCTGCTAGCCCGCTTGCCAGCTAGGTAGCTAGCTACTTATGTCAACTGTATGGCCATCTGACTAGATAGTTAAGTCGCCTAGTTTAGTCAGCTGACTAGCCCACTGGGTAGCTAGGTTGTTTGTTATTCAAGTCAACAGGCTAGACAGCTGACTAGGTAGATGTCACCTAGCTAATTCAGCTAGATAGCCAGCTGGATAGCTATGTAGCAAGCTACTTAACTCAACTGGCTAGAAAGCAGGCCAGCTAGTTAAGAGAGCTAGTTAAATCAGAAGGCTAACCAGCTGGCTAGCTAGTAGTGACCTAGTTAAGTCAGTTGGTTAGCCAGATGGCTAGCTAATTAAGTCAGCTAGTTAAGTCAGCTGGCTATCCAGCTGAATAACTAGTTAAGTCAGCT
>NW_007261812.1:19467-21160 GCF_000164805.1 Carlito syrichta | reverse complement strand
GTAGCTAGCTAGTAAGTCATCTAGATAGCTATCTGTCTAGCTAGTGATGTCAGTGTGTTAATTCAGCTGGCTAGCCAACTGGCTAGCTGGTTAAGTCAGCTAATTTAGTCAGCTGTCTAGTCAACTGGCTAGGCAGATAACTAACTAGATATGTCAGCTTGCTAGCCAGCAAGTTATCTATTCAAGTCAGATAGTTAAGTCAGCTGGCTAACCTGCAGGCTATGTAGGTATCTAGCTAATTAAGTGAGCTGGTTTGCCAGCTTGCAATCTTAAGTAAGCTGGGTAAGTCAATTGGCTAGCCAGATGTCTAGATATGCAGCCAGCTAGTTAAGTCACATGGTTAGCCAGCTAACTAGCTTGTTAAGTCAGCTAGTTGTCAGCTGGCAACCTGCAGCCTAGCTAGTTTAGTCAGCTCATTAAGTCTTTTGGCTACGAAGCTGGTTGGCCAGTTAAAAATCTAATTAAGGCAGATGGCTAGCCATCCGTCTAGTTGGTTATTTCTGGTAGTTAAGTCAGCTAGTTACCTAGGAATCTAGCTATATAAGTCAGCTAGTTATGTCAGCTAGGTAACTCTTTAAATCAGTTAGTTAATCCAGATGATGAGCTAGGTACCTAGCTCGTTAAGTCAGCTAGTTTAGTTAGTTGCTAGCTAGTTAAGACACCTAGTTAATTCAGCAGGCTAGACAGCTGGCTAGCTGGGTAGTTAGATAATTATGTCAGCAGTCTAGACTGCTGGCTAGCAAATTATGTCACCTAGTTAAGCCAGTTGGCTATCCAGCTGGCTATCCAGGTAAGTTGCTAATTAACTCAGCTGGCTTGCCAGCTGGCTACTTCATTAAGTCACCTAGTTTAGTCAGCTGGCTAGCCAGCAGGCTAACTATATAGCAAACAATTTAATTCAGCTGACTAGCAAGCAGGCCAGCTATTTATGTCAGTAAGTTAAGTCAGCTGGCTAGTGAGTTGGTTAGCTAAATAGCGAGCTAGTTATTTCAGTTGGGTATCCAGCTTAATAGGTAATTAAGTCAGCTAATTAAGCCAGCTAGCTTGCAACATAGAGAGCTAGTTAAGTCAGCTCTCTAGCCACCTGCAAAGCAGGGTAGCTAGCTAGTTAAATCAGCTGGCTAGCCAGATGGCCAGCTCGTTAATTCATGCAGTTAAGTTAGCTCGCTGGACAGTGTGTTAGCTACGTAGTTAGATAGTTAACTCAGCTGGCAAGCCAGTGGGCTATGTAGGTAGGTGGCTAGTTATGTGAGCTGGCTAGCTATGAGGCTATCTTGTTACGACACATAGTTAAGCCACCTGGCTATCCAGCTGTCTAGCTAGGTAGCTAGGTAGTTAAGTCTGTTGGCCAGCCAGCTGGCTATTTCGTTAAGTCAGCTAGTTAGGTCAACTGAATAGGCTGTTAGCTAGCTAGGTAGCTAGGCTATTAAGTCAGCTGGCTAGCCAGCTGGCAAGATAGTTAAGTCATCTAGATTAGTCAGCAGGCTAACCAGCTGGCTAGCTAGTTAATCAGCTTGTTAAGTCAGTTGTCTAGCCAGCTGGATAGCTATTAAAAAGCTAGTTAGGTCAGATGCGTAGACAGCTGACACACTAGTTATTTCTGCTAGCTAAGTCAGCTGTCTAGCTAGGTAGCTAGCTAGTTAATTCAGCTAGATATGTCAGCTGGCTAGCTAGTTAAATCAGTTATTTAAGT
>NW_007261812.1:18917-19447 GCF_000164805.1 Carlito syrichta | reverse complement strand
GTAGCTAGCTATTTAAGTCAGCTGGCTAGCCACCTGGCTAGCTAAGGATGTCAGCTAGTTGCATAAGTTGGCTAGCCAGCTAGCTAACTAGTTGAATCAGGTAGTTTAGTCAGCTCCCTAGCCAGCTGGCTAGCTGGTTAAGTCAGCTAGTTAAGTCAGCTGGCAAGCCACCTTGTGAGGAGGTAGCTAGCTAATCATGTCAGCTGGCTAGCCAGCTGGCTAGCTGGTTAAGTCAAGTAGTTAAGTCAGCTGGCCATTCAACTGGCTAGCTAGATACCAAGCTAGTTAAGTCAGCAGACTAGCCAGCTGCCTGGTTGGTTAAGTCAGGTAATTAATTCAGTTGGCTTCCCAGCTGGCTAACTAGTTAGCTAGCTTGTTTAGACTGCAGTCTAGCAAGCTGGTTAGCTGGTTAAGTCAGCTAGTTAATTCTGTTGGCCATCCAGCTGGCTGGCTAGATTAGTCAGTTAGTTAATCAGCTGTCTAGCCAGATGGTTAGCTGGTTAAATCAGCTAGTTAAGTCAGCTGGCCAG
>NW_007261812.1:4211-18897 GCF_000164805.1 Carlito syrichta | reverse complement strand
AAGCTACTTAACTCAACTGGCTAGAAAGCAGGGTCAGCTAGTTAAGAGAGCTAGTTAAATCAGAAGGCTAACCAGCTGGCTAGCTAGTAGTGACATAGTTAAGTCAGTTGGTTAGCCAGATGGCTAGCTAATTAAGTCAGCTAGTTAAGTCAGCTGGCTATCCAGCTGAATAACTAGTTAAGTCAGCTAGTTTAGGCACCTGGCTGACCAACTGTCTAGTTCATTTATCAAGTAGTTAATTCAACCTGCTAACCAGCTTCCTAGCTAGTTTAATCACCTCATTAAGTCAGTTGGCTAGCCTGCTCACTTGCTAGTCAAAAAGCTAGTCAATTCAGATGGCTAGACAGCTGGCTAGCTTGATATTTCAGCTAGATAAGTCAGCTAGCTAGCTAGGTAGTTAGCTAGTTAAGTCAGCTATTTATGTTAGCTGGCTAGCTGGTTAAGTCAGCTAGCTAGCTAGCTAGATAGCTGGCTAGTTATTTTAGATGGCTAATTCAGCTGGCTGCTTAGGAAACTAGATAGTTAAGTCAGCTAGTTAAGTGAGCAGGTTAGCTAGTTAATCAGCTTGTTAAGTCAGCTGACTGGGCAGCAACCTAGCTGTGTAGCTAGCTAGTTAAGTCAGCTAGCTAGCCAGCTGGTTAGCTAGGTAGCTAGGTTGTTAAATCAGCTGGCAATCCAGTGGGATACATAGGTAGCTAGCTACTTATGTCAGCTGGCTAGCTACCTGGCTAGTTAAGGATGTCAGCTAGTTACATAAGCTGGCTAGCCAGCTAGATAACTAGTTGAATCAGGTAGTTGAGTCAGCTCCCTAGCCAGCTGGCTAGCTGGTTAAGTCAGCTAGTTAAGTCAGCTGGCTAGCCACCTTGTGAGGAGGTAGCTAGCTAATTATGTCAGCTGGCTAGCCAGCTGGCTAGCTGGTTAATCAGCGTGTTAAGTGACTTGGCTAACCTGCTGGCTAGCTAGGTGGCTAGTTCGTTAAGCCACCTGTCTAGTCGGATGTCTATCTACTTAAGTCAGCTAATTAAGTTAGTTGGTAAGCCGGCTGGCTAGCTGGGTCGCTGGCAAATTAAGCTGACTGGTTAACAGGCTGGTCAGGTAGGTGACAAGCTAGTTCAGCCGGCTGGCTAGCTGATGAGCAGGGTGGCTGGCTAGTTAAGTCAACTATTAAAGTAAGCTGGCTAGCTAGTTAAGTCACCTAGTTAAGTCAGCTCGCTGGACAGAAGATTAGCTAGGTAGTTAGGTAGTTAAGTCCACTGGCAAGCCAGTGGCCTATCTTTGCAGGTAACTACTTAAGTCAACTGTCTAGCTAGTTAAGTCAGCTGGATGTCCATTTATCTGTCTAGACAACTAGCTAGTTAATTCTGCTGGCTAGCCAGCTGGATAATTCATAAAGTCAGTTAGTTTAGTCAGCTGTCTAGCCTGATGGCTAGCTATGTAGCTAGGAAATTAAGTTGGCTGGCAATCAGCTGCCTAGCTAGTTAAGTCGACTCATTAAGTCAGTTGGCTATTCAGCTGGTTAGCTAGTTTAAAAGCTAATTAAATCTGGTGTGTAGTCATCTGGCTATCTAGTTATTTCTGCTAGTTAAGTCAGCTGGTTAGCTAGGAAGCAAGCTACATAAGACAGCTAGTTATGTCAGCTAGCTAGCTATGTCAGCTAGTGGATTCAGGTGGCTAGTTAGATAGCTAGCTAGGTGGCTAGCTAGTTAGGCTAGCTAGTTAAGACAGCTTACTAGCTTGGTAGCTAGCTGGTTAAGTTAGGTAGTTGAGTAAGCTTGCTAGCTAGTTAAATCAGTGAGTTAAGTGAGGAGGTGAGTCACCTGCCTAGCATTGGTAGCTAACTAGTTAAGTCAGGTGGCTAGCCAGTTAACTAGTTGGTTAAATCACCTAGTTAATTCAACTCACTTGCAAGCTTGTTAGCTAGGTGGCTAAGTAGTTAAGTCAGCTGGCTTTGTAGGTAGCTAGCTAGTTAAGTCAGCTGGTTATCCAGCTCCCTAGCTAGATACCAAGGCAGGTAGGTCAGCCAACTGGCTAGCTGTCTAGCTAGTTAAGTCACCTAGATAAGTCAGGTGGCTAGACAGCTGGTTGGTTAGGTAGCTAGATAGTTCATTCAAGTGTCTATCCCACTGGCTACATAGTTAAGTCACCTAGTTAAGTCATCTGGCTAGCCAGCTGGCTAGCTAGCTAGCTGGCTACTTCAGCTGGCTAGACAACTGGCTTCTTAGTTAATTCGACTAGTTAAGTCAGCTTGCTAGCCAACTGGCTAGGTATATATCAACCTGGTTAATTCAGCTGACTAGCAAGCAGGCAAGCTTTTTAAGTCAATTAGTTATGTCAGCTGACTTCATGCTGGCTAGCTAGGTAGCAAGCTAATTAAGTCAGTGGGCTAGCCAGCAGTCTAGCTAATTAAGTCAGATAGATAAGTCAGTTGGCTAGCCAGCTAACTAGGTAGGTAGAGAGCTAGTTAAGTCAATTGTCTAGCCAACTGGCTAACTAGTTACATCAGTTTGTTTAGTCAGCTGGCTACCCAGCTGGGTAGCTGGTTAAGTCAAGTAGTTAAGTCAGCTGGCCAGCCAACTGGCTAGCTAGATACCAAACTAGTTAAGTCAGCGGGCTAGCCAGCTGCCTGGTTGGTTAAGTCAGGTAATTAATTCAGCTGGCTTCCCAGCTGGCTAGCTAGTTAGCTAGCTTGTTTAGTCTGCAGGCTAGCAAGCTGGTTAGCTGGTTAAGTCAGCTAGTTAATTCTGTTGGCCATCCAGCTGGCTGACTAGATTTGTCAGTTAGTTAATCAGCTGTCTAGCCAGATGGTTAGCTGGTTAAATCAGCTAGTTAAGTCAGCTGGCCAGCCAGTTGGCTAGCTATGTTGCTTGCTAGTTAAGTCAGCTAGATATATCATCTTGCTTGTCATGTAACTATACAGTTAAGTCAGCTAGTTAAGTCAGCTTGCTAGCTAGTTAAGTCAGTTAGTTAAGTCAGCTGGCTTGTCAGTTGCCTATCATGGTAGTTATCTGTTAAGTCAGCTGGCTAGCCATTGGGATAGCTAGTTAAGTTACCTAGTTAAGTCAGTTGGCTAGTCAGCTCTCTAGCTAGTTAAAAAGCTAGTTAACTCAGATGGCCAGAAGCTGGGTAGCTACTTATTTTAGCTAGTTAAGCCAACTGACTAGCAAGGTAGGTAGTTAAGTCAGCTGCTTATGTCAGCTAGCTTGCTAGTTAAGTCAGCTTGTTAAGTCAGCTAGCTAGCTAGATAGCTACTTAGGTATCTAGCTATTTATTTCAGGTAGTAAAGTCAGCTCACTATCTAGGTAGCTAGCTAGTTTAGTCAGCTAGTTAAGTGAGCTGGCTAGCTAGTTAAGTGAGCTAGTTATGTTAGCTGGCTAGCCATCTGCCTAGCTGTTTAACCAACTAGTTTAGTCAGCTGGCTAGCCAGTTGGTTAGCCAGTTAACTCACCTAGTTAAGTCAGTTCTCTTGTCAGCTTGACAGCTAGGTAGATAGGTACTTTAGTCAGCTGGAAAACCAGCAGTATACGTAGGTAGCTAGCTACTTAAGTCTGATGGCTAGCCAGCTGGCTATCTCCTGATGTCAGCTAGTTAAGTCAGCTAACTAGCCAGCTGGCTAAAGAGTTAAGTCACATAGTTGTGTCAGCTGGCTAGCCAGGTGATTAGCTAGTTAAGTCAGCTAGTTAATTCAAGTGGCTAGCCATCTGGGTAGCTAGGTAGCTAGCTAGTTAAGTCAGCTGGTTAGCCTGCTGGATAGCTGGTTAAGTCAGCTAGTTATGTCAGCTGGCTAGCCACCTGGCTAGGTAGGTAACTAGCTAATTAAGTCTGCTGGCTAGCCGGCTGGTTAGCTAGTTAAGTCAGCAAGTTAAGTGAACTGGCTAGCCAGCTGGCTAGCTAGGTGTCTAGCTAGTTAAGCCAGCTGGCTAGCTGAATGTCTATCTAGTTAAGTCAGCTAGTTAAGTCAGCTAGATAGCTTGCTGGCTAGCCAAGTTGCTGGCAAGATAAGCTGGCTGGTTAGCAGACTGGTCAGGTAGGTGGCCTAGCTCTTTATTCAACTAGTTAAGTCAGCTGGCTAACCAGTTGGCTAGATAGTTAAGTCACCTCCTTAAGTCAGTTGCATAGCCAGCTCACTAACTATTTAAAAAGCTAGTTAAGTCAGAAGGCTAGACAACTGGCTAGCTAATTATTTCAGCTAGTTAATTCAGCTGGCTCTCTTGGTAGCTAGGTAGTTAAGTAAGCTAGTTATGTCAGCTAGCTGACTAGTTAAGACAGCTAGAATAGTCAGCTAGTTAGCTAGATAGCTAGCTAGGTATATAGCTAGTTATTTCAGCTAGTAAAGTCAGCTGACTAGCTATGTAGCTAACTAGTTAAGTCAACTAGTTAAGTCATCTGGCTAGCTAGTTATGTGAACTAGTTAAGTAAGCTGGCTAGTCAGTTGGCTTGCTAGTTAAGTCACCTAGTTAAGTCAGCTCGTTAGCCAGCTGGATACCTAGTTAGCTAGATAGTTAAGTCAGCTGACAAACATGCAGGATACGTATGTAGCTACTAGTCAATTCAGCTGGCTAGCCACCTGGTTAGCTAGTGATGTAAGCTAGTTAATTCAGCTGGCTAGCCAGCTGGCTAACAAGTTCAATCACCCAGTTGAGTCAGCTGGTAACCAGCTGTCTACCTCGTTAATTCTGCTAGTTAATTCAAGTGGCTATCCATGTGTCTAGCTAGGTATCTAGCTAGTTAAGCTGGCTGGCTAGCCAGATATCTATCTAGTTAAGTCAGCTAGTTTAGTCAGCTAGATAGCCGGCTGGCTAGCTAGGTGGCTTGCAAGATAAGCCGGCTAGTTAGCAGGCAGGTCAGATTGGTGGCCATCTAGTTAAACCGGCTGGCTAGCCAACTGACGAGCAGGGTGACTGGCTAGTTAAGCTGGCTGGCAATCCGACAGTCCAGCTATCTGCCTAGCTATATAACCTGGCTAGCTATCCAGTTGGTCAGCTCGCTAGCTAGCTAGCCGGCTGCTTAGCCAGCTAGCCAGCCAGGTATCTAGCTAGTTAAGACAGCTGGCTAGCGGTCTAGCCATCCAGTTAGTTAGTTAGTTAAGTCAGTTGGCTAGCCAGTTAGCCAGTCAACTAGCTAGTCAGCTAGTTAAGTAAGATATCTAGCCAGTTAGCTAGTTAAGGCAGCTAGTAATTCAGTTAACAAATTTAGCTTACCAATTATGTCAGCTAGCTAGTCATGTTGCTAGTCAGCTTAGTTAGTTAGTTAAGTCAGCTTGCAAGTCAGCTAGCTATTCAGCTAGGTATTTAAGTCAGCTAGCCAGCTAACTACCCAGTTAGCAAGCTAATTAAGTCAGCTAGTTAGACAGCTAGGTAGCTTGTTTGCTAGCTACTTATGTCAGCTTGATAGCCAGCTAGGTAATCAGCTAGCTATTTAAGTCAGCTAGCAAATCAGCTAGTTACTTAGCTAACTGGTTGGCTAGCAACTCAGCTACCTGGTCAATGAACTAGTGGGATGTCTAACTTTCCATTAGATCAGCTAACTCGTTGGATCAGTTGCCTGCCAAACGGTCAGCAAACTAGTCAGCTTGCTCACCAACCAACAAGTCAACTAACTTCTCAGCTCACTCAAAGGCCAACAGGTCAGCTAATTAGTCAGCTTGCTCACCAGCCAACTAGATAAGTCAGCCCACCAGTTGGCTCCTTGCCAGTCAACTACTTAAGGCAGCTCAACTGTCAGCTCACTGGCAGGCTGACAAGATAACTCAGCTTACTGGTCAGCTCAATCGTCAGTTGACTAGTTAAGTCTTCTGAGGTGTTGGCTCACTCGCCAGCTGACTAAATTCAGCTGACCAGTCAGCTCACACGATGGCTGATTATTTAAGTCAGCTGAGAGGTTGGCTCACTCACTGGCTGACTAGTTAAGCTGGCTCACAATTTGGCTCACTCACCGGCTGACTTGTTAAGTCAGTTCACCTGTCAGCTCACACACATGCTGACTATATAAGCCAGCTAACTGGTCAGCCTACTAGCCAGACAACTAGTTGAGTTAGCTAACCAATTGGCTGACTAGTCTGTCAACTTGTCTGCTGATAAGCTAGCTCAGCTAACTAGTAAGCCTACACGTTATGCCAGCTAAATAGTTGGTCAACTATTTGGCCAAATTGTTAGTTCAGCAAACCTTCATGCCAACTAGTTAACCGAGCTAACTAGTGGGCCAACTGGTCAGTCAACTATTTGACCCAGCTAAATAGTAGGCTGTCTAATTGGCCAACTTGTTAAACCAGCTAACAAGTTGGCCACGTAGTCAACCCACGTGTTAAACTAGCTAACTTGTTGGTTGACTCATCACCCAACGTTAAGTCACCTAACTAACTCGTTAACCAACTAGTTAAATCAGGTAATTTACTCATTTATTAACTAGTTAAAACAGTTAGCTAACTCGTTAAACCAACTTGTTAAATCAGCTATCTATCTCATTAGCAAACTAGTTAAGTCAGGTAACTAAGTCTGCTAGCTAAACAGCTAGCTAGCTAAGTAAGCTAGCTAAGTCAGCTAGCTCACTAATTAGCTAACTATTTAAGTCAGCTACTTAAGTCTGCTACCAAACTAGTTAGCTAATTAGTTAAGTCAGCTAGTTATTCAGCAAGTTAAATAGTTAGCTAACTTTTAAATTCAGGTAGTTAAGTCAGCTAGCTAACTAGTTAAGTCAGCCAGTTAATATATCTAGCTAAGTAGTTAAGTCAGCTAGCAAAGTAAGCTAGTTAAGTCAGCTTTTTTACTTAGCCTCGTTAAGAAAGCTGGCTTGCTAGTTAGCTAATGGGTTGTCACCAGGTTGAGTCAGGTAGCTAGTTAACTGAATGGTAAAGTCAGCTGGTTGTGTCAGCTAGCTAGCTAGTTAGCAAACGGGTTGAGTCAGCTGGTTGGGTAGGCTAGCTAGCTAGTTAGCTAACGAGTTAAGTCAGCTGATGAGTCAGATAGCTAGCTAGTTAGCTAAAGAGTTAAGTAAGCTGGTTGAGTCAGCTAGCTAGCTTGTTATTTAATGAGTTAAGTCAGATAATTAAGAAAGCTAGCTAGCACGTTAGATAACATGTAAGCTAACTAGTTAGCCAGGTGGTTAAGTCAGTTGGCTAGACAGCTTGCTAGCTATTTAAGTCACCTAGATAAGTCAGCTCTCTGGCCAGCAGGTTAGGTAGGTGGTTACGTAGGTAATCAGCTGGCAAACCAGCGGGCTATGTAAGTAGGTAGCTAGTTAAGTCAGCTGGGTAGCCATCCAACGTCTAGTTGTGTCAGCTAATTAAGTCAGCTGGCTGTTCAGCTATCTATCTAGGTAGCTAGCTAGTTAAGTCTACTTGCTAGCCAGCTGGCTACTTCATTAATTCCGCTCGTTAAGTCAGCTGGCTAGCCTGCTGTCTTGCTAGGTAGCTAGGCAATTAAGTCAGCTGTCTAGCCACCTGAATAGCTATTTAAGTCAGCTAGTTAAGTCAGCTTGTTAGCCAACTTGCTAGCTAGGTAGCTGGCTAGTTATGTTTGCTGTGTAGCCTGTTGGCTAGATAGTTAAATCAACCAAGTCAGCTCACTAGCCTGATGGATAGCTAGTTAGCATTATTTTTATTCAGCTGGCTACACAGCTGGCTAAGAAGATATGTCACCTAGTTAATTCAGCTGGATAGCTCGATGGCTAGCTATGTAACAAGCTAGTTAATTCAACTGGCTAGAAAGCAGGCCACCTAGTAAGGACATCTAGTTATGACAGGTAGTGACCTATTTAAGTCAGTTCGCTAGCCAGCTGGCTAGCTAATTTAGTCAGTTAGTTAAGTCAGCTGAATATCCAGGTGGCTGGAGAGGTAGAGAGCTTATTATGTCAGCTTGCTAGCCAGCTGGATTACTAGTTAATTCAGATGGTATAGTCACCTGGCTGGCCAGCTACCTATCTCGTTAATCAACTAGTTAAGTCACCTGGGTAACCAGTTTGCTAACTAGTTAAATCACCTCGTTAAGTCAGTTGACTACACAGATCGCTAGCTAGTTAAAAAGCTAGTTAAGTCATATGGCTAGACAGCTGGCTAATAATTATTTCAGCTAGTTAAGTCAGCTAGTTATGTCAGCTAACTGCATAGTTAATTCAGCTAGATAAGTCAGCTAGTTTGCTAGATAACTAGCTAGGCATTTAGCTTCTTATTTCACCTAGTAAAGTCAGCAGGCTTGCTAGTTTAGCCAACTAGTTTAGTCAGCTGCTTAGACAGATGCCTAGCTGGGTAGCTAACTCATTAAGTCAACTGGCTACACAGCTGGCTAGCTAGTTAGGTCACCTACTTAATTCAGCTAACTAACCAGCTGGAAACCTAGGTAGCTAGATAGCTAAGTCATCTGTCAAGCATGTGGGATACGTATGTAGTTAACTAGTTAAGTCAGCTGACTAACCACCTGATTAGCGAGTAATGTCAGCTAGTTAAATCAGCTGGCTAGCCAGCTGGATAATGAGTTCAATCACCTGGTTGAGTCAGCAGGCTATCCAGCTGGCTAGCTGGTTAATTCTGCTAGTTAAATCAAGTGGCTATCCATTTGGCTAGCTAGGTAGCTAGCTAGTTAAGTCAGCTTGCTAGCCAGCTGACTAGGTAGGTAGCTAGAAAATTAGCTAGAAAATTGAGCTGGCTAGCCACCTTGCTAGGTAGGTAGCTAGCTAATTAAAACAGCTGACTTACCAGCTGGCTAGCTAGTTAAGTCAGCAAGTTAAGTGAGCTTTTTATCCGGCTGCCTAGTTAGGTGGCTAGCTAGTTGAGCTAGCTGGCTAGCCGGATGACTATCTAGTTAAGTCAGCAAGTTAAGTCAGCTGGTTAGCAGGCTGGCTATCTAGGTGTCTAGCAATTAAGCCGGCTGATTACAGTCTGGTCAGGTAGGTGGCCAGCTATGTAAACTGGCTGCTAGCTGTCTGGACAGCAGGGTGGCTGGCTAGTTAAGCCGACTGGCTATCTGATTGTCTAGCCAGCTGGCTGGCTATTTAAGCTGGCTAGCTAGCCAGCTGGCCAGCCCTTTAGCTAGCTGGCTGCCTAGCCAGATAGCCAGACAGGTAGCTAGGTAGTTAAGGCAGCTGGCTAGTCATCTACCCACCAGGTAGCTAGCTAACTAGTCGGTGAATTAGTCAGGTAACTACTTGGGTCAGCAAACCAGCAGACAACTAGTTAACCGAGCTAACCAGTGGGCCAACTTGTCAGTCAACTCGTTGACCCAGCTAACTAGTGGGCCGACTAGTGGTCCAACTTGTTAAGCCAGCTTACAAGTCGGACGAGTAGTCAGTCAACATGATAAATGAGATAAGTAGTCAGCCGACTCGTCAGCTAAAAAGTTGTCACCTAGATAACTCGTTAAAAAACTAGTCAAGCCAGTTAAACTCGTTTTGCAACAAATTAAAACACTCAGCTAACTTGTTAACAAACTCGTTAAGTCAGCTAGCTATCTCATTATCCAAGTAGTTAAGTCAGCTAGCTAAGTCAGCTAGCTAAATAGCTAGCTAGCTAAGTCAGCTAACTCACTAGTTAGCTAACTATTTAAATCAGCTACTTAATCTTCTACTTAACTGGTTAGCCAATTATTAAATAAGCTAGTTATTCAGCTGGTTAAATAGTTAGTTTACTATTTAATTCAGGTAGTTAAGTCAGCTAGCTAACTAGTTAAGTCAGCCAGTTGTCAGCTAGCTAAATAGTTAAGTCAGCTAGCTAAGTCAGCTAGTTAAGTCACCTTTCTAAATTAGTCAGCTGGTTAATACAGCTAGCTAGCTAGTGAACTAACGGTTAGGTCAGCAGGTTGAGTAAGGTAGTTAGGTAGTTAACTAATGGGTTAAATCAGCTGGTTGAGTCAGCTAGCTCGCTAGTTAGCCAATGGGTTGACTCAGCTGGTTGAGTAGGCTAGCTAGCTAGTTAACTATTGAGTTAAGTCACCTGGATGATTGAGCTACCTAACTAGTTAGCTAATGAGTTAAGTCAGATGATTACGTCACTTAGCTAGCATGTTAGATAATGAGTAAGCTAACTAGTCACCAGCTGGCTAAGTCAGCTAGCTTTCTAGCCAGCTAACTATTTAACTCAGCTGGCCAATAGGTAGCTAGATAGTTAGCCAACAATTTAAGGCAGTTGGCTTGCTAGGTAGCGAGCTAGTTAAGTCAGTTGGCTAGCTAGCTGGTTAGCTGGTTAATTCAGCTAGTTAAGAGAACTGGCAAAACAAGTGGCAAGGTAGGTAACTAGATAGTTAAGTCAGCTAGATAGCTTCCTGGCTAGGTAGTGATGTCTGCGAGTTAAGTCAGCTGGCTAGCCAACTGGCTATCTGTTTAAGTCAGCTAGTTTAGTCAGTTGTCTACCCAGCTGGCTATGTAGTTAGCTAGCTGGATAAGTAGACTTGCTTGCCAGCAGGCTAGCTGTTCAATGCACTTAGTTAATTCTGCTGGCTAGCCTGCTGGCTAGGTAGGTAGCTAGCTAGTTTTGAGAACTGGCTAGCCAGCTTGCTACCTTAAGTAACCTAGGTGAGTTAGCTGGCTAGCCATTTGGCTAGGTAGGAATCCAGCTAGTTAAGTCAGGTGGCTAACAGCTGACCAACTGGTTAAGCCTGCCAGTTTAGTCAGTTGGCAACCTGCTAGCGAGGTAGTTAAGTCAACTCATTAAGACATTTGGCAATACAGCTGGTTATGTAGTCAAAAAACTAGTTAAGACAGATGGCTAGTCATCTGGCTAGCTAGTTATTTCAGCTAGTTAAGCCAGCTGGATAGCTAGGTAGATAGCTGGTTAAGTCAGCTAGTTAAGTCTGCTTGCTAGCTAGTTAAGTCAGCGAGTTAAGACAGCTGGCAAGCCAGCTGGCTAGCTGGGTAGATAGATAGTTAAGTCTGCTCTCTAGACAGTGAGCTAGCTTGTTAAGTAACCTCGTTAAGTCAGCTAACTATCCAGCTTGTTAGCTAGGTAGCTAGTTAGATAAGTCAGTTCACAAGCCAACAGGCTATGTAGGCAACTAGCTAGGTAAGTCAACTGGCTATCCAACTGGCTAGCTAGTTAAGTCACCTAGTTAAGTCTGCTGGCAAGACAGCTGGCTAGCTAGGTAGCTAGATATTTAAGTCAACTGTCTAGCCTGCTGCCTAGCTATTTCAGTCACCTAGTTAAGTCAGCTGGGTAGCCAGCTGGCTGGCTAGGTAGCTTGCTAATTAAGTGAGCAGGCTAGACAGCTGGTTGGGTACTTAAGTCAAGTAGTTAAATCAGCTGCTTAGCCACCTGGTTAGCTATATAGCGAGATAGTTAATTCAGCTGACTATCAAACAGGCCATCTATTTAAGTCAACTAGTTAAGTCAGCTGGGTAGCCACCTGGTCAGCTAGGTAATGAGCTAGTTAAGTCAGTTGGCTAGCCAGCTGGTTACCTATTTAAGTGATCTAGTTAAGTCAGCTGCCTAGCCCACTAGCTAGCTAGGTAGAGAGCGAGTTAAGTCAGTTGCCTAACCAGATGGCCAACTAGTTAGTTCAGCTAGTTGAGTCAGCTGGCTAGCCAACTGGCTAGCTATTTAAGCCAACTAGTTAAGTCAGCTGTCTAGCCAACTGGCTAGCTAAGTCAGTTAGTTAATTCAGCTGGATTTCAAGCTGGCTAGCTATATAACTAGCTAGTTAAGTCAGCTGGCTAGCCAGCTGGCTGCCTGGTTGAATCAGCTAGTTAATTCAGCTGGCCAACCAGCTGGCTAGCTAGTTAAGTTAACTATTAAGTAGTTGGCTAGCCAGCTGTCTAGCTGTTTAAGTAAGCTTGTTTAGTCAGCTTGCCAGCCATCAGGCGAGGTAGGTAGCTAGCTTGGTAAGCCATCCAAATAAGACAGCTGGTTAGCTAGGTAGCTAGCTAGTTAAGTCTGCTAGTTGTCAGCTTGCCAGCTAGTTAATTCAGTTAGTTAAGTCAGTTGCCTAGCCACCTGCCTTTCAGGGTTGCTATCTAGTTAAGTAATCTGGCTAGCCAGCTGACTAGCTAGTTAAGTAACCTAGTTAAGTCAGTTCACAGGCCAGCAGGTTAGCTAGATAGTTAAGTAGTTAACTCACCAGGCCAACCAGTGGGCTATGTAGGTAAGTAGCTACTTAAGTCAATTGGCTAGCCTTTAGGCTATCTAGCTATTTCAGGTAGATAAGTCAACTGGCTAATCAGCTTTCTATCTAGGTAGATAGCCAGTTAAGTCTGCTGGCTAGCCAGCTGGCTACATCATTAAGTCAGCTAGCTAAATAAGCTGGCTAGTCTGCTGGCTAGATAGGTGGCTAGGCAATTGATTCAGTTTGCTAGACAGCTGGCCAGCAAGTTAAGTCAGGTACTTTAGTCAGCTGGCTATTTAGCTATGTAGCTAGTTAAGTCAGCACATTAATTTAGTTGTCTAGCCAGCTGACTAACTTGTTAAAAATCTATTTATGTCAGATAGGCAGCCAGCTGGCTCGCTAGTTATTTCAGGTAGTTAAGTCAGCTGTCAAGCTAGGAAACTTGCTAGTTAAGTCAGCTAGATATGTCAGGTACCTAGCTAGTTAAATCAGCTAGTTAAATCAGCTAGCTAGCCAGCTTGCTAGCTAGGCAGCTAGCTAGTTATGTCAGCAGTCTAGGAACCTGTCTAGCTAGTTAAGTAACCTATTGAAGTCAGCTGACTAGCTAGCTGGCTAGGTAGGTAGTTTGTTAATTAATCAGCTGGATAGACAGTTGGCTAGCTAAATAAGTCACCTAGTTAATTCAGCTGGATAGACAGCTGGCTAGCTATGTAGCAAGTTAATTAATTCACCTGACTAGAAAGCATGCCAGCTAGTTACAACAGCTAGTTAAGTCAGATGGCTAGCAAGCTGGCTAGCTAGGTAGTGACCTAGTTAAGTCAGTTGGCTACCCAGCTTGCTAGCTAATTAAGTCTGCTAGTTAAGTCAGCTGACTAGCCAGCTGGATAACAAGTTAAATCACCTAGTTTAGTCACTTGGCTGGCCAGCTGCCTAGATTGATAGTCAACATGTTAAGTCAGCTGGCAAACCAGCTAACTGGGTAGTTAACTCATCTCATTAAATCTGTTGCCTAGTCAGCTCTCTAGCTAGTTAAAAAGCTAGTTAAGTCAGATGGCTAGACACCTGGTTATCTAGTTATTTCAGCTTGTTAAGTCAGCTGGCTAGCTAGTTAGCTAGCTAGTTATTTATGACAGCTAGCTAGCTAGTAAAGTCAGATAGTTAATTTGTCTACCTAGCTAGCTAGCTAGTTATTTCAGCAAGTATATTCAGCTGGATAGCTAGGTAGCTACGTAGTTAAGTCAGTTAGTTAAGTCAGCTGACTAGCTAGTTAAGTAAGCTTGTTAAGTCATCTGGTTAGCCAGCTGCCTAGCTGGGTAGCTAACTAGTTAATTCAGCTGGCTAGCCAGCTGGCTAGGTAAAGTCACCTATTTAAGTCAGCTCGCTAGTCAGCTTGTTAGCTAGGTAATTAGGTAGTTAAGTCAGCTGGAAAGAGCGGTATACTTAGGTAACTAGCTAATTAAGTCAGATGGCTATCCACCTGGCTAGCTACTGATTTCAACTAGTTAAGTCAGCTGGCTAGCCATCTGATTAACGAGTTAAAGTCACCTAGTTGAGTCACCTGGCTAGCTAACTGGCTGGTTGGCTAAGTCAGCTAGTTAATTCAAGTGGTTAGAAATCTTGCTAGCTAGGTAGTTAGCAAAGTATGTCAGCTGACTGGTCAGCTGGCTAACTGGTTAAGTCAGCTAGTTAAGTCAGTTGGCTACCACCTGTCTAGGTGGGTAGCTAGCTAATTAAGTCAGCTGGCTAGCTGGCTGTCTAGTTAAATCAACGTGTTAAGGGAGCTGTTTAGTTGTCTGGCTAGCTAGGTGGCTGGCTAGTTAATCAACTGGCTAAGGGATGGCTATCTAGTTACATCAGCTATTAAGGTCGCCTGGTTAGTCAGCTGGTTAGCTAGGTGGCTGGCAAGTTATGCCAGCTGGTTAGCAGGCTGGTAAGGTGTGTGGCCTTCTAGTTAAGCCAGCTGGCTAGCTGGCTGACCAGCAGGGCGGCTGGCCAGTTAAGCTGGCTTGCTATCTCACTATTCAGACATTTGGCTGGCTATTTAGGCCAACTGGCCATCCAGCTGGCCAGCCCTCTAGCTAGCTAGCTGGCTGCCTAACCAGCTATCCAGCCAGGTAACTAGCTAGTTAAGCCAGCTAGCCAGCCAATTATCTAGTCAGCTATTTATGTCAGCTAGCTAGCCAGCTAGCTAGTTAAGTCAAGCAGCATGTCAGCTAACTATTCAGCTAGCTAGTTAAGACAGCTAACTCTTCAGGTTGCTAGTCAGCTAGATAGTTGTCAGCTAGCCAGCTAACTAGCCAGTTAGCTAGCTAGTTAAGTCAGCTATCTAGAAAGATAGATGGCTTGTTTTCTAGCTAGTTATGTCAGCTAGATAGTCAGCTAGCTACTTAAGTCAGCTAGCAAATCAGCTAGTTACTTAACTAACTAGTTGGTTACCAACTCAGATACTTGGTCAGCTAACTAGTGGTCTCGCTCGCTTTCTATCAGGTCAGCTAACTATTTGGCTCACTCGCCAGCCAAAAGACCAACTCACTTGTCACTTTGGTCGCAGGCCAACAGGACAGCTAACTAGTTGGCTTGCTCACCAGTCATCTATTAAGTCAGCTCACCCATAGGCTCGCTCGCCAGCTTTATTGTTAAGTCAGCTCAAACTTTGGCTCAGTTGC
>NW_007261812.1:2832-4191 GCF_000164805.1 Carlito syrichta | reverse complement strand
TAGCTAGTTAGTCAGCTAGATAGTCAGCTAGCTACTTAAGTCAGCTAGCAAATCAGCTAGTTACTTAACTAACTAGTTGGTTACCAACTCAGATACTTGGTCAGCTAACTAGTGGTCTCGCTCGCTTTCTATCAGGTCAGCTAACTATTTGGCTCACTCGCCAGCCAAAAGACCAACTCACTTGTCACTTTGGTCGCAGGCCAACAGGACAGCTAACTAGTTGGCTTGCTCACCAGTCATCTATTAAGTCAGCTCACCCATAGGCTCGCTCGCCAGCTTTATTGTTAAGTCAGCTCAAACTTTGGCTCAGTTGCAGGTTGAGTAGTTAAGTTGGCTCAACTGACGGCTCACTCGCCAGCTGACTAGGTAAGTCTTCTGACCAGAGAGCTCACTCGCCAGTCGACTAAAATGAGCTGATCAGTCAGCTCATTCACCAACCGACTATTTAATTCAGCTGAAGAGTTGGCTCACTTGCCGGCCAACTAGTTAAATCAGCTAACCGGTAGGCGGACAAGACAGCTAAGTAGTTAACTAAGCTAACCAATCGGCTGACTAGTTGACCCTCTTTTCAGCCGATAAGTTAGCTGAGCTAACTAGCAGGCCGAATAGTTAGACCAGATAACTAGTTGGCCAGCTAGTCATGTGACTACTTAGGTCAGGAAACCAGCCAACCAACTGGTGGAGCGAGCTAGCTAGTAGGCCAACTCGTTTACCAACAAGATAAAACAGTTATCTAACTCCTTAAAAATCAAAAGTGAAAACAAGTTAAAACAGTTATCTAACTCATTAACCAACTCATTAATTCAACTAGCTATCTCATAAGCTAACTAGTTATGTCAACTAGCTAAGTGAGCTAGCTAACTAGCTAGCTAAGTAATTCAGCTAGCTAAGTCAACTAGCTCACACGTTAGATAATTATTTGTCAGATACTTAAGTCTACTACCTAAGTAGTTTGCTAATTAGTTAAGTCAGCTCGTTATTCAGCTAGTTAAATAGTTAGCTAACTATTTAATTCAGGTAGTTAAGTTAGCTAGCTAACTAGTTAAGTCACCAAGTTAAGACAGCTAGCCAAGTAGTTAAGTCAGCTAGCTAAGTCAGCTAGCTAAGTCAGCTTTCTAATTTAGTCAGCTACTTAAGACATCTAGCTAGATAATTAGCTAAAAGTTTGTCAGCAGGTTGTGTCAGATTGTTGGCTAGTTAACAAATGGGTTAACCAGCTGGTTGAGTCAGCTAGCTAGATAGTTAGCAAATGGGTTGAGTCAGCTTGGTTGTGTAGCTACCTAGCTAGTTAGCTTAAGAGTTAAGTCAGCTGCATGGTCAGCTAGCTAGTTAGATAGCTAATGAGTTAAGTCAGCTGGA
>NW_007261812.1:2104-2347 GCF_000164805.1 Carlito syrichta | reverse complement strand
GCTAGCTATGTTAGTCAGCTAGTTATGGCAGCTAGGTAGCTAGTTCAGTCACCTAGTTAAATCAGCTGAGAAGGCAGCTGGCTGGCTATGTAGATTGCTAGTTAAGTCAGCTGGTTAGACAGCTGGCTAGCTAGTTAAGTCACCTGAATAGCCAGCTGGCTACCTAAGTAGCTAGATAGTTAAGTCAACTGTCTAGCCCACTGGCTAGCTAGTTAATACACCAGTTAAGTCAGCTGTCTAGCC
>NW_007261812.1:0-1602 GCF_000164805.1 Carlito syrichta | reverse complement strand
AGCTTGCTAGTTAAGTCAGGTGGCCCACCCAGCTGGTTAACTAAGTAGCGAGCTAGTTAAGGTGCTAGGTAATGTCAGCTGGTTATCTAGGTATCTAGCTAGTTCAGTCATTTAGTTAAGTCAGCTGGCTAGTCTGCTAACTAGCAGGGTGCCTAGCTAGTTAAATCCACAGAACAGCCAGCTGGCTAGCTTGTTAAATCATGTAGTTCAGTCATCTCACTGGCCAGCATGTTAGCTAGGTAATTAGGTAGTTAAATCTGTTGGCAAGTCAGAGGGCTATGTAGGTAGTTAGCTAGTTAAGTGTGCTGGCCAGCCATCAGGCTATCTAATTATGCCAGCTAGTTAAGTCAGCTGGCTATCAATCTGGCTAGCTAGGTAGGTAGTTAGCTAAGTCTGCAGGCTAGCTAGTTGGCTACTTTGCTAAGTCAGCTAGTTAAGTTACCTGACTCGGCTGCTGGCTAGCTAGGTATCTAGGAAATTAAGTCAGCTGGCTAGCCAGCTGGTCAGCTAGTAAAGTCAACTAGTTTAGTCAGTTGGCTAATGAGCTGTCTAGCTAGTTAAGTCAGCTGGTGAAATCAGGTGTGTAGCCAGCTGGCTAGCTAGTTAAAAAGCTGGTCACATCAGATGGGTAGCCAGTTGACTCACTAGTTATTTCAGCTAGTTACATCAGCTGTCTAGCTAGGTAGTTAGGCAATTAATTCTGCTGGCTATCCAGATTGATTGCTAGTTCAGTCACCTAGTTAAGTCAGCTGAGAAGGCAGCTGGCTAGTATGTAGCTTGCTAGTTAAGGCAGCTGGCTAGACAGCTGGCTATCTAGTTAAGTTACCTAGTTAAGACAGGTGAGAAGGCTGCTGGCTAGCAACATTGTTTGCCTTTAAGTCAGCTGACTAGACATCTGGCTAGCTAGATAAGTCACCTAGTTAATTCAGCTAGATAGACAGGTGACTAGCTATGTATCAATCTAATTAAATCAACTGGTTAGAAAGCAGACCAGCTAGTTAAGACAGCTAGTTATGTCTGCTGGCTATCAAACTGGCAGGCTAGTTAGTGACCTAGTTAAGCCAGTTGGCTAGCCAGCTGGCTACCTAATTATGTCAGCTAGATAAATCAGCTGGCTACCCATGTGGTTAAAGAGGTACAGAGGTAGAGAGCTAGTTAAGTTAGCTGGTTAGCTGCCTATATATCTAGTTAAGTCAGCTAGTATAGTCAACTGGCTGGTCAGTTGCCTAGCTCATTAATCAATTAGTTAAGTAAGCTTTCTAACCAAATGGCTAGCTACTTATGTCACCTCATTAAGTCAGTTGGCTACCCAGCTCGATAGCTAGTTAAAAAGCTTGTTAAGTCAGATGACTAGATAGCTCACTAGCTAGTTATTTCAGTCAGTTAAGTCAGTTTGCTAGTTAGTAGATAGCTAGTTAAGTCAGCTAGTTATATCAGCTAGCAAGCTAGTTAGGTCAGCTAATTAAGTCACCTAGTTAGGTACTTAGCTAGCTAGGTAGCAAGCTAGTTTGAAATAAAGCTAGTAAAGTCAGCTGGGTAGCTGGGTAGCTAGCTAGTTAAGTCAGCTGGCTAGCCAGCTGTCTTGCTGGGTAGCTAGCTTGT
>NW_007261811.1:8122-10165 GCF_000164805.1 Carlito syrichta | reverse complement strand
GAATTAAAATCTACTACTTAGTAGCTGTGCTTGAGAAAGTAATTTTCCTTTATAAATTTCAATTTTCTTCTTTGTAAAGTGGGCGTGACCATGACTAACACATTGGGATTCTGTGAGCTAAAGTATATAGAGTACCATGTGTGTTGCCAAAACATAATAGGAATGTCGTAAATTGTTTATATTATTTTCTCTTTTTCACACATTCTAAAATTGAGCTGGATCCAATATTAAATCCTCATATGTTCCTTTGTCAGTGTTCTGTGCTGCGCAGGACTAATGATTTTCTGTGTATTTTTTTACACACACCCTCCATGAAAGAACTTCCTTTTAATTTCCAGTAAATTGAAACGTGTCTATGAATGACTAAAAACAATTTTCTAGTGAAAAATATAAAGATCATCACCGAAGTGGGTTAGAGAAATATAAAACATATGTAGATATTTTAGAAAATGTGTAAATCATTTACAGTTACATTAGACATACTTTATTTTAATGCAGAATATGATATAAATGTCCAAATGGACTTTTGTTATATTTCATTGTCTCATCTGTTTTAACAGGTTATGCAGTATACACTTCACAATAGAGTATAATTTATCAGGATAGAAACCATTTAAAAAGGAAAAATTTACTGAAGCTGTAGATAATCCAGCCAAATGAAATCATGTCTACGTGTGTTTTGGACTACCTAACACAGCACATGTGACTATTCCCAAAGTAAAATCATAGACTACTTTATATTTAATTCCATTTCATCCAGCAACATTTTTTGAATGCCACATACTGTAAAAAATTCCGTAATTGCATCTAAGGTACGGTCACTGATCTCACAGAACTGACTGTCTAATGAGAAATAAAACAAACATGGAAATTAATTACGATATAAAATTGAATAAGATGAGCAAAACTGGAAAAACAGAAGTGCTTACCCTAAACTGTAAGACAAACTAAGCAGTGACTGTTTCTTCACATATTTTCTCTAAATACTTGTGTTTATTTATATCATTTATTCTTACAATGCTGGGGTTGCACTTTGTATTTTGTTTCCTGCTCTTTTAAAATTTGGCATATATCATAAAAGTTCTTTCATATCCTTAATTATGTTTAAAAATACTGCTTGATGGCCAGAAGGTATTCTATCATATGGGAGACATTTAAACATTCTATTGTTGACTATTGAGTTTGCTTACTCACTGCTTCAAGCCTAAGGAGAAGTAAAGAAAAAAGATCAATAAACATTAATTTTTAATGTAAAGTATATTCAAACGTGTTTTTTACTACATGCATCAGGCAAAGTTAGTATCAGATCATACGTTTCACATTTTAATCTCCATATAATTGTTAAACAGTCCTATTCAGAGTAAATGGGAAACAAATGGCCACAGGTAGATTTTTTTATTTACTAACTTTGTTTGTCAGTCACTTGCATGATTTTCATCATTTACCCAAAGGAAATAATTGGTTGTGTACCTGCTGTTATTTGCTTTAACCTATTTATTTATAATAAACTTATTGGTAGTTCTTTTGGTCTACTGTAAAAAGTATAGATTAGTAATAGTATATTTGAATATTGGGGACTAATCAGAAGGCATTTCACCTACTATTTCTGTCTCATACTTTCTACGGCCTCATTACTAATTCTGTTAAAATTTATTTCTATTTGAAACATTTACTTGTATAATAGTGACTCAGTTATTTTAATTAGAGGGCAAGTAGTGGTATCCTGTATTTTAGCCCATTTATTTTTATCCATAAAATCGGGCTCGTAGTTGTACACTGGGATGATGGAAAGAGTAAGTTCTTTAAAAATATTTAAAGCCTCTGCCACCATTTCTGGCCTATAGTAAGCACAAATCAATGACCACTTTCTTTTCTTTTCTTCCTGTTTGTACTGTAAGGTAGAGCATGAACTCATCTGTAGAGAGTCTGTAGGAAAATGCTCTATCAATTAGAGCCTTTTAAAAAGTGAAAATGTCTGTCAGGGATCTTTTCCTAGCAGGCAAGTTGCGGAACTAGGATGACTTCTAAGGTTTTATTTGTATT
>NW_007261811.1:6343-7719 GCF_000164805.1 Carlito syrichta | reverse complement strand
TTTGTCACAGGGCTTTGTAGACTGCTTCCTTGTTCAAGCACAGATCATGCTGACGTTAGACTGCAATGGAGGGAGAAACCATGAGGAGAGCCCCACACTATGAGTTTTATTCCGATTGTCTTTAGATGTTCTCACTTGGCTCAAATCAGGCTTCCCAGAACACAATCTTAGGGTGGGGTTTAGAGTGAGAGCAGGATTTCTTCAGAAAGATTTACCTTATAAACCTTTTGTGTTAGGTATTCTCACTGGGCTTGCTGTCATTCCTTAAAACGTTTTTATTCCCATTTCTCTCATCCTTCATTCAGCTCTCTGGGTCAGATGTGGCCTTCCTCTCTGACTGTGCTTCTCACACATGTTTAGGGCCTAAATTGCCACAAGCTCAGTGGCTTGAAACAACACAAATGTAATGTCTTACAATTACACGGGTCTGGAGCACAATGAACATCTTCCTGGGCTCAAACCAAGGTGTTGGCCGAGCTACAATGTTTCCTGGAAGATTCACTAGAGGACCACTTCTTTTCTTACCTTTTCTAGCTTCCAAAAACTTCCCACGTTCCTTGGTTCATGGCTCTTCCCCGATCTCCAATGCCAGAGACACGGCTCCTCTCTGCTGCCTTCTGTAGTCATAGCTGCTTGGTGACCACAGCTGGGGAAGGTTTTGAGGACTTGTGATTGGGTTTGGCTGACTTGGGTAACAGACTACCATTCCCATCTCAGGGTCCTTCATCTTAATCTCATTGGCAAAGTCCCCCTTTCCATATAAGGTTACACAGTTCCAAGGATTAGGATGTGGACATTTTCAGGGCAAATACTATGCCTACCACAATCCCCTTCTTTTATTATTATTATTTTTTTTTTAGTGGGCCATGCTACTCCGGAGACTTGAAGGAGATCAACCATATCTCTTTTCCCTCATTTGAGTGAACCCACGGTGCAGTCATTTTGAAAACACAGACCTCAGAGCATTGAGTTCTAGACCAAGGCTTCTCAACTGACTGTTTTCATGTGTGTAGCAGACTGAGTTCTGGCTGCCTGTCCCTCTGCTTTCTCCTAGCCACCCTCAGTCTTGTCTGGAGATGCCTTCCCTCCCGTGATCCCCAGTCTGCTGGGTGCTTCCTTTGCTCTCCTCAGCTCCTTGTATCAGGATATACACTGTACTTATAGCAGCTCCTTGTATCAGGATATACACTGTACTTATAGAAATGGAACCCCAGCCGGGCTCGGTGGCTCAGCCTGTAATCCCGTGCCTTTGGGAGGCTGAGGTGAGTGGAATGCCTGAGCCCGCGGGTTTGAGACCCGCCTGGGCAGGCGAGACCTCATCTCTACAATAAATCAAAAAAAAAATTAGCCGGGCGTGGTAGCGTGCACCTGTAGTT
>NW_007261811.1:5003-6323 GCF_000164805.1 Carlito syrichta | reverse complement strand
GTGGAGTTTAGAGTGAGAGCAGGATTTCTTCAGAAAGATTTACCTAATAAACCTTTTGTGTTAGGTATTCTCACTGGGCTTGCTGTCATTCCTTAAAACGTTTTTATTCCCATTTCTCTCATCCTTCATTCAGCTCTCTGGGTCAGATGTGGCCTTCCTCTCTGACTGTGCTTCTCACACATGTTTAGGGCCTAAATTGCCACAAGCTCAGTGGCTTGAAACAACACAAATGTAATGTCTTACAATTACACGGGTCTGGAGCACAATGAACATCTTCCTGGGCTCAAACCAAGGTGTTGGCCGAGCTACAATGTTTCCTGGAAGATTCACTAGAGGACCACTTCTTTTCTTACCTTTTCTAGCTTCCAAAAACTTCCCACGTTCCTTGGTTCATGGCTCTTCCCCGATCTCCAATGCCAGAGACACGGCTCCTCTCTGCTGCCTTCTGTAGTCATAGCTGCTTGGTGACCACAGCTGGGGAAGGTTTTGAGGACTTGTGATTGGGTTTGGCTGACTTGGGTAACAGACTACCATTCCCATCTCAGGGTCCTTCATCTTAATCTCATTGGCAAAGTCCCCCTTTCCATATAAGGTTACACAGTTCCAAGGATTAGGATGTGGACATTTTCAGGGCAAATACTATGCCTACCACAATCCCCTTCTTTTATTTATTTTTTTTTTTAGTGGGCCATGCTACTCCGGAGACTTGAAGGAGATCAACCATATCTCTTTTCCCTCATTTGAGTGAACCCACGGTGCAGTCATTTTGAAAACACAGACCTCAGAGCATTGAGTTCTAGACCAAGGCTTCTCAACTGACTGTTTTCATGTGTGTAGCAGACTGAGTTCTGGCTGCCTGTCCCTCTGCTTTCTCCTAGCCACCCTCAGTCTTGTCTGGAGATGCCTTCCCTCCCGTGATCCCCAGTCTGCTGGGTGCTTCCTTTGCTCTCCTCAGCTCCTTGTATCAGGATATACACTGTACTTATAGCAGCTCCTTGTATCAGGATATACACTGTACTTATAGAAATGGAACCCCAGCCGGGCTCGGTGGCTCAGCCTGTAATCCCGTGCCTTTGGGAGGCTGAGGTGAGTGGAATGCCTGAGCCCGCGGGTTTGAGACCCGCCTGGGCAGGCGAGACCTCATCTCTACAATAAATCAAAAAAAAATTAGCCGGGCGTGGTAGCGTGCACCTGTAGTTCCAGCTACTTGGAATGCTGAGGAGGAAGGATCGCCGGAGCCCAGTAGTCGAGGCTGCGGTGGCCAGAAGCGGCCACTGCACTCCAGTATGGGTGACAGAGTGAGACTCCAAATCAAAAAAA
>NW_007261811.1:3045-4195 GCF_000164805.1 Carlito syrichta | reverse complement strand
TAAAGAATAATACTTAATATCATTTACCAAGTGAGAGGTGAGCCTTACGCAGAATATTGCCATCAGTGCTTTTTATTTACTCTAATGTTACCATTTTCAAGTCCATGGTAGCCAACCTGTCATGTGTGTTTTCTTTTCTTTTTTTTTTTGTTTGGAGTTGGAGTCTCACTCTGTTACCCAGACTGGAGTGCAGTGGCTGCTCCCGGCCACTGCAACCTCGACCTGCTGGGCTCTGGCGATCCTTCCGCCTCAGCCTTCCAAGTAGCTGGAACTACAGGCTCGTGCTACCATGCCCGGCTAATTTTTGATTTATTGTAGAGATGAGGTAACACCAAGTTGCCCAGGCGGGTCTCGAACCCGCGGGCTCAGGCAATCCACTCACCTCAGCCTCCCAAGGCGCGGGATTACAGGCTGAACTACCGAGCCCAGCTATGTGTGTTTTCTAAACTAAAGTGGATTCATTAGTATTTGGGGACCCTTAGCCACCTTCTCTAAGAGGAGACGTTGGCTTAGTGACTTGTGGTTATGTGTAAATTGGAAGCAGAATTATTGGGAAATAGATTCACAAAAGGAAGACCTTACAGTTGCAAAAGTAGCATGCATCAATAACAGTCTACAGTTTTAATTTCTCCATTGTCACCAATAAACATTCACGGAGACTCCTCAGAGTGACTGGCCTGGATTTAACATCTTAGGTTAAACTTGCCTTTGACTTCTGTACCTGGATCCTCTAATTACCCATAATATTATCTGTTGATTTTCTGTTTTATTTTTTTTCTTAAATGCAGCAAAGTGTGTGGAATTTTTTTAAAGTCTAATGAATTTTGACAAATCAATTACAGTTTATAAAAGTGGAACTTATCAGTAAATGATTCAGGCTCTGGAGTTCATATAGGCGTGCTGGCTTACAGCTGTTATCCCAGCACTTTGGGGGGCTAAGGCAGGAGGATTGCTTGAGTCCAGGAGTTTGAGACTAGCCTAGGCAAAATAGTGAGACCTTGTCTGTACAAAAAAAAGTACAAAAAATAGCCAGGCATGGTGGCACGCACCGGTAGTCTTGGCTGTTCAGGAAACTGAGGTGGGAGGACCACCTGAGTCCAGGAAGTTGAGGCTGTGGTGAGCCATGTTCGTGCTACTGTGCTCCAGCCTG
>NW_007261811.1:1157-3025 GCF_000164805.1 Carlito syrichta | reverse complement strand
GTTTTCTTTTCTTTTTTTTTTTGTTTGGAGTTGGAGTCTCAACTCTGTTACCCAGACTGGAGTGCAGTGGCTGCTTCCCGGCCACTGCAACCTCGACCTGCTGGGCTCTGGCGATCCTTCCGCCTCAGCTTCCAAGTAGCTGGAACTACAGGCTCGTGCTACCATGCCCGGCTAATTTTTGATTTATTGTAGAGATGAGGTAACACCAAGTTGCCCAGGCGGGTCTCGAACCCGCGGGCTCAGGCAATCCACTCACCTCAGCCTCCCAAGGCGCGGGATTACAGGCTGAACTACCGAGCCCAGCTATGTGTGTTTTCTAAACTAAAGTGGATTCATTAGTATTTGGGGACCCTTAGCCACCTTCTCTAAGAGGAGACGTTGGCTTAGTGACTTGTGGTTATGTGTAAATGAGAAGCAGAATTATTGGGAAATAGATTCACAAAAGGAAGACCTTACAGTTGCAAAAGTAGCATGCATCAATAACAGTCTACAGTTTTAATTTCTCCATTGTCACCAATAAACATTCACGGAGACTCCTCAGAGTGACTGGCCTGGATTTAACATCTTAGGTTAAACTTGTCTTTGACTTCTGTACCTGGATCCTCTAATTACCCATAATATTATCTGTTGATTTTCTGTTTTATTTTTTTTCTTAAATGCAGCAAAGTGTGTGGAATTTTTTTAAAGTCTAATGAATTTTGACAAATCAATTACAGTTTATAAAAGTGGAACTTATCAGTAAATGATTCAGGCTCTGGAGTTCATATAGGCGTGCTGGCTTACAGCTGTTATCCCAGCACTTTGGGGGGCTAAGGCAGGAGGATTGCTTGAGTCCAGGAGTTTGAGACTAGCCTAGGCAAAATAGTGAGACCTTGTCTGTACAAAAAAAAGTACAAAAAATAGCCAGGCATGGTGGCACGCACCGGTAGTCTTGGCTGTTCAGGAAACTGAGGTGGGAGGACCACCTGAGTCCAGGAAGTTGAGGCTGTGGTGAGCCATGTTCGTGCTACTGTGCTCCAGCCTGGATGACAGAGTGAGACCCTGACTCCAAAAGTAAGCAAGCAAATAAAAAACACCTCAGGCCTTAGAATTGAACATAGCTGATTTCAAATACTGCTCTGCCACATAAAAACCAGAAATAGTTGCTTCTCTGAACCTCAGTTACTTTATCTCTAAAAGATAGATAATGAAGGTTTTCTCCATCATAGGTTCATGACAACCAATGAGATAATAAACACCATTAACACTGGCGTTTGGGTGTGTTCAGTCAGTGTTAGTTGTCTGTTTGTAACAATGTTATTTGTGTTGCTTTGTTTACAGAAACCACTTTCTTAATCTGTTTTCTGTTAGTAATGTTTGTTGACATTTTGTGTTGCTTATGAACGTATAATGCAAATTGACCTTTATTTACTTTTATTAATGATCACTTTTGTTTCTGAAAACGCACAGTGACACATTCTTTTAGCTCCGATTTTCTTTTTCTTTCTTCCTGCCTTCCTTTCCTCCCTCACCTCTCCCTCCCTCCTTTCTCATAAAGGTCTCACTCTGTCACCCAGGTTGGAGTGCAATAGCATGATCATGACTCATTTGTAACCTCCAGGTTAAGGCTGTCCTTCTGCCTCAGCGTCCTGAATAGCTGGAACTACAGGTGTGCACCACCACATCTGGTTAATCTTTTTTGATGTTTTGTAGAGACAAGATCTCACTATGTTGTCTGGGCTGGTCTCGAACTTCTGGGCTCTAGCAATCCTCCCATCTGGGCCTCCCAAAGTGCTGGGATTAGAGGCATGAGCCACCACGCCTGGCCCAGATTTTCTTTAAATACATAACACCTCCCAACATATGTTAATTTTAAGACTAATACTGTT
>NW_007261811.1:0-536 GCF_000164805.1 Carlito syrichta | reverse complement strand
GTCGGGTTGGCATTGTAGCAGGAAGGAGGGGCAGGGGAGGAAACCAAGATGGGGAATGCTGACGGTCATTGAGATAAGTTCTGGATGCTAAAGGTGGAAGAGAGTTCCTTGATGGGAACTCCAGGAACTCTAGTATGCTCACATCAGAAAGAATATTCTAGCATCTGTGTTAGCATACATAGCAGTGAGTTTCAGCTGCTCCTTGTGTTGTGACATCTCAACAATTTAAGGGTGAGGGATGAACAGGTGATTTGCAAAACCTCCCAGGTCATTTTGATGAACCTTTTCCTTCCAAGCCTCTTCCTTCCACATCCTTTCCTCTCTATTCCGCCATCCTCCTCCCTCTCCCAGTGGTTACCTTGTCCTTTTCTTTTTTTTTTAAAGAAAGCAGGATTTATTGAGAGCACAGAAAAGCTCCCATAGCAGTAGGGGACCCGAGGGGGCTGCCCCCTTTTCTTTCTTTAATTGGGAGAGATGGGAGATGGGATGGGTATCAGATGATCCGTCTGAAAGCTGACTTATCCCCACAGTGGTCG
>NW_007261810.1:6849-14293 GCF_000164805.1 Carlito syrichta | reverse complement strand
TAACTAGCTAGATGCATAGCTAGCTATCTAGCCAGCTAGCTGACTTAACTAGCTGACTTAGCTAGCTAGCTGGCTAACATAACTAGGGGACTAAACTAACTAGCTACCTAGCTAACTAGCTGAATTATTAACTAAGTTTTAACTAGCTAGCCAGCTGGCTAGCCAACAGACTAAATGAGCTGACTTCACCAGCTGGCCAGCTAGTTATCCAGCTGAGTTAACTAGCAGACATAACTTTGTAGCCAGCTGTCTTGCCAGCTGACTTAACAAGCTAGGTACCTAACTAGACAGTTTGCTAGATAGCTGAGTTAACTAGCTAAATTAACCAGTTAGCCAGCTGGCTAGACAGCTGACATAACTAGCCAGCAACCAACTTAGCCTGTTGGGTAGTCAGCTGACTAATCTGACTGTCTTAACTAGCTAGCCAGCTGGTTAGTCAGCTGATTCAACTAGCTGACTTAACTAGTATATCAGCTGACTAGCCAGCTGACTTAACTAGCTCACTACCTAGCTAACCATCAGGGTAGCCAGCTGGCTTAATTAGATGACATAACTTAGTAACTAACCCTAACCCTAAGTAGCTAGCTTGCCTACTCAACCAGCTGACTTAACCCTTTAACTAACTAGCTAACTGGCTGGCTAGATTGCTGACCTAATTGGTCGGCCGACAAGGTGGCCAACAAATTAGCTGATATAGCTAGTTGGCCGACTAGTTAACTGACCTAAATTGTCGGCCAATTAGTGGGCCGATTGGTTAGCTACTTAACTACTGGGCAGGTTAGTCAGCAGACTGGTTAGCTGTCTTAACTAGTCGGCCTTCGAGGGATCTGACTGGTCAGTTGAGTTAACTAGTGGGATGGCGTGTGAGCCCATTGTTCAGCAGACTTAACTAGTCAGCTGGTGAGTAAGCTTACTGGTCACCTGACTTACATTGTTGGCTAGCGAGTGAGCCAACTGGTCAGAAAACTTAACAAGTCGGCCGGTATGTGAGCCAACAGGTGAACCAACTTAACTAGTTGGCTGGCAATCGAGCCAACCAGTGAGCTGACTTAACAACTCGGCTGGTGGACGAGCTGATAAGTTAGCTGACTTGTTGGCTGGCAAGTGAGTCGACTAGTTAGCTGACCTGTTGGCTATTGAGCGAGTCAACTAGTTTTCTGACCGGTTGGCAGGTGAGAGAGTTGCCTATTAAGCTGAACTGATGGAAAGAGAGCGAGCCCACTAGTTAGCTTACCAGCTATCAGAGTTGCTAGTCGACTAGATAGATTAGTAACTAGTTAATGTGCTATCTGATTAACCAGCAAGTTGAATAGCTAGCTGGCTAGCTAGCTGGCATAACTAGCTAGCAAACAACCTATCTAGCTGTCTAGCTGGCTGATGTAACTAGCTAGCTAGCTGACTAGTTAGCTGGCTAGCTGACTTAACTATCCTACTGACTAGCTTTCTGACTAGCTAGCTGACTTCACTAGCTAGCTGACTAGCAAGCTGACTAGCTAGCTTATTTAGCTAGCTAGCCAAATACTTACCTGACTTGCTAGCTGACTTAACTAGCTATTGGCTAGGTAGCTGACTTAACTAGCTGACTAACTAGTTGGCTGGCTGGCTGGCTACCCAGTTGACTTAACTAGCTAGCTACATGGCTGTCTAGATGGTTGGCCAGCTGGCTTAAATAGTTAGGTACCTGGCTGGCCAGCCAGCTAGGCATCTGGCTAGCTAGCTAGCAGGCTGGTCTGCTGGCTAGCCAGATGAATTAAATACCCAGCAGAGTGGCTAGGCAGTCAGATAGCCAGCCAGCTTAACTAGCCAAAGGCCATCTGGTCAACCAGCTAGCCAGCCAGCTTAACAAGCCAGCCACCCTGCTGGTCAGCTGGCTAGAAAGCTGGCTTAACTAGCCAGCCACTTAGTTGGGCAGCCTGCTAACCAGTTGACTTAACTTGACAGCCACCTAGCTAGCAGCCGGCTAACCATCTGAATTAACTAGCTGACTTAACTAGATAGCCAGCCAGCTAGCCACCTGGTTTAACTAGCTAGCCACCTAGCTAGCCAGCCAGCAAGCCAGCTGACTTAACTCGTAGGCTTACCTAGCTAGCAAGCCGGCTTGCCAGCTGACTTAACTAGCTAGCCAGCAGCATAGCCAGCTCAGTTAACTGACTGAATTAACTAGCCAGCCAGCCAGCTAGCCAGCTGACATGACTAGTCAACTACCTAGCTAACCAGCTGGCTAGCCAGCAGATTTAAAAGGCTAGCTACCTACCTAGGGAGCTGGATAGCCAGCTGACTTAACGAGGTGACTTAAGTAGCTAGTCAGTTGGCTAGACAGCTGACTTAACAACCTATCTACCTAGCAAGATAGCTGGTAAGCCAGCAGAATTAGCTAGCTGACTTAACAAGCTAGCCACCTGGAAAGCCAGCTGACTTAACTAGCTGACTTACCCAGCTAGCCACCTGGCTAGCCAGCTGACTCAACTAGCTAGCTACCTAGCTAGCCAGTTAGCTAGTCACTAGAATTAACTAGCTGACTTAAACTGCTAGCCAGGTGGCTATCCAGTTGACTCAACTAACTGACCTAACTAGTTAGCTAGCTGGCTAGCCACGTGACTTAACTACCTGACATCACTAGCTAGCTGGGTGGCTAGACATTTGAATTAACTCACTAGCAACCTACGTATCCTGCTGGCTTGCCAACTGACAACTACATAGCTTCCTATCTAAGTAGCTGGCTAGCAAGCTGACTTATCTAGGTTAAATAACTAGCTAGCCAGTTGGCCAGCCAGCTGATTAACTTGCTAGTTACCCAGGTAGGCAGTTGGCTAGCCAACTGACTAAATTACCTGACTTCTAGGTAGCCAGCTGACATAACTAGCTGACTTAACCAGCTAGCCAGTTGTTTAGCCATCTTACTTCAGTAGCTTGCTACCTAGCTAGACACCTGGCTAGCCAGCTGAGTTAACTAGTTCACATAACCAGCTAATCAGCTGGCTAGCCAGCCTACTCAACCAGCTGACATAAATAGTTTGCCAGCTGCCTAGCCAGCTGACTTAACTAGCTGACATCACTAGCTAGCCAGGTGGCTATCCAGCTGACTTAATTACCTAGCTACCTACCTAGCCAGCTGGCAAACCAGCTGACTTTACTAGCTGACTAAATCAGCTAGCCAGCTGGCTTACCAGATGACTTATCTAGCTAGCTACCTAAACAACCAGGTGATAAGTCATCTGTCCTACTAGCTGCCTTAACCAGTTAGCCAGCTAGCTAGCCAGCTGACTTAACTAGCTTACTTAAATAGCTAGCCAGCTGGATAGCCAGCTGACTTAACAAGTTTTCTACCTTGCTAGCCAACTGGCTAGCAAGTTGACTTAGCTAGTTGACTTAACCAGCTAGCCAGCTGGCTAACCAT
The DNA here is from genome assembly GCF_000164805.1 of Carlito syrichta. Classification (NCBI taxonomy): domain Eukaryota; kingdom Metazoa; phylum Chordata; class Mammalia; order Primates; family Tarsiidae; genus Carlito; species Carlito syrichta. Next base: position 10,896 of record NW_007261810.1, on the reverse strand, counting down.
CTGACTCAACTAGCTGACTTATCTAGTTGAATTAATTAGCTAGCCAGCTTTCTAGCTTGCTACCTAGCTAGCCGGATGGCTAGACAATTGACTTAACAAGTTGACTTAACCAGGTAGCCTGCTGGCTTGCCATCTGGTTCAACTAGCTGTATAAACTAGTTAGCCAGCTGGCTAGCCAGGTGATTGAACTGGCTCTCTTCCTAGCTAACCAGCTAACTTAACAAGCTGACTTAATTAGCTTGCCAGCAGGCTAGCCAGCTGACTTAACTAGCTCACTACCTAGCTAGCCAGTTGGCTAGCTGGTTGACTTAACAAGCTGACTTATATAGCCGGCCTTCTTTCTAATCAGCTGAATTAACTAGCTTGCTACATAGCTATCCAGATGGGAAGCCAGCTGAGTTAACGAGGTGATTTAACTAGTTAGCCAGCTGGTTAGACAGCTGACTTAACTACCTAGCTAGACAACTGGTAAGCCAGCTGACTTAACTAGCTAAATTAACTGACTAGTCAGCTGGCTAGCCCGCTGACTTACCTAGCTGACTTACCCAGCTAGTCAGCTGGCTAGCCAGCTTACTTAACTAGCTAGTTACCTAGCTAGCAGTTTAGGTTGTCAGGTGACTTAACTAGCTGACTTAACGAGCTAGCCAGCTTGCTTGCCAGCTGACTAAACGAGCTAACTACCTAGCAAGTCAGTTGGCTAGTCACTTTAATTAACTAGCTGACTTAACCTGCTAGCTAGCTGGCTAGCCAGGTTAGTAAACTACCTGACAACTAGTTATCCAGCTAGCTAGCCAGTTGGCTTAACTAGCTGTCTACCTCTCTAGCCATCTGAATAGCTAGCCGACTTAACTAGCTGACTTAATTTGCTAGTCAGCTGGCTAGCCAACTGATGTAACTAGGTCACTACCTAGCTAGCCAACTGTCTAGCCAGCTGTCTTAACTGGTTGTCTTAACTAGTTAGCCTGCTTTCTAGCCAGTTGAATTAACTAGCTTGCTACATATCTAGCCAGCTGTTTATCCAGCTGAATTAACTATGTGACTTATCTTGCTACCCAGCTGTCTAGCCAGCTGACTTAACTAGCAAACTATCTAGTGAGTCAGATGGCTAGTCAGTTGACTTAACTATGTGACGTTACTAGCTATCCAGCTGGCAAGACAGCTGAAGTAACTAGCTAGCTACCTAGTTAGCAAGCTGTCTAGCCAGCTGACTTAACTAGATGAGTTAACTAGCTAGCCAGTTGACTGGAAAGCTGTATTAATTGCCTAGCTAACTAGCTAGCCAACAGGCTATCCAGCTGACTTAACTAACTGACTTAACGAAGTAGACAGCTGGTTAGAAAGCAGACTTAAAAAACTAGCTACCTAGTTAGACAGCTGGATAACCAGCTGACTTAAATAGCTGACATAACTAGCTAGCCTGATGGCTAGCCAGCTGACCTAACTAGCTACCTATCTACATAGACTTTTGGCTTGTCGACTGACTTTACTATGTAACTACCTAGCTAACACGCTGGCCAGCGAACTGACTTAACTAGGTGACTTAACTAGCAAGCCAACTGGCTAACCAGCTGACATAACTAGCTAGCTACCCCACTAGGCAACTGGGTAGCCAGATGACGTAACTGAGAGTTGGAACAAGCTAGCCAGATGACTTAACTAGCTGACATAACTAACTGACTACCTAGCTAGCCAGCTGACTTAACTAGCTGACTTAACAAGCTAGTCAACTTGCTAGCCAGATGACTTAACTAGAAGATTTAATTAATTAGCCAGCTGGCTAGCCAGCTGATTTAACTAGCTAGCTACCTAGGTAGCCAGTTGGCTAGCCACTGGACTTAACTAAGTGACTTAACGAGCTAGCCTGCTGGCTAGCCAGCTGATTCAACTAGCTGACTTAAAAAGCTACCCAGCTGGCTAGCCAGCTGACTTAATTAGCTAGATACCTAGCTAGCCAGCTGGCCAGCCAGACGAATTAACTAGCTGGCTTAACTAGCTAGCCACCTTGATAGCCAGCTAACTTAAGTAGCTCAGTTAACTTGCTAGCCAGCTGGCTTGCAAGTTGAACTACCTAGCTACATAGCTAACCAGCTGGCTAGCAAGCTGACTTAAATAGGTTACTTAACTAGCTAAGCAACTGGCTATCCAGCTGACTTAACTAGCTAGCTACCCATGTAGGCAGCTGGCTAGCAAGCTGACTTAACTAGCTGACTTAACTAGTTAGCCAACTGACTTAACTAACTGACTTAACTAGCTAGCTATTTAGCTAGCAATCTGTCTTAACTAGTTAGCTACCTAGCTAGCTATCTAACTAGCCAGCTGAATCAAGTAGATGACTTAACTAGCTATCTAGCTGACATAACTAGCTGATTAAACTAATAGCTCACTAGCTATTAAGCTGAATAAACTGGCTAAATTAACTAGCTAGTCAGCTGGCTAGCCATCTTACTTAACTAGCTATTTAGCTAACTAGTAGGCTGGCTAGCAAACTGACTTAACGAGCAGACTTAACTAACTAGCCAGGTGGCTAGCCAGTTGACTTAACTAGCTGACTTAAACAACTAGCCAGTTAGCTAACCAGTTGACTTAAATAGCTGACTTAACTAGCTAGCTAGATTACTAGCGAGCTGTCATAACTAGCTGAATTTTCCAGCTACCCAACTGGCTAGCAAGCTGACTTAACTAGCTGATATCACTAGCTAGCTGGGTGGTTAGCCAGTTGAATTAACTAGCTAGCTATGTAGCTAGTCATTTGGCTAGCCACTCGACTTAACTAGCTAACTTAACCAGCTAGCCTGCTGGCTAGCCAGCTGACTGAACTAGCTGACTGAACTAGCTAGACAGCTAGATAGCCAGCTGACTTAAATAGCTAGCAACCTAGATAGCCAGCCTGCAGACCAGCTGACATAACTCGTTGCCTTAACCAGCTAGCCAACAGACCAGCCAGCTGACTAAACAAGCTGACTTAACTAGCTACCCACGTGTCTGACAAGTTGACTTAACTAGCTGACTGAACCAGCTAGCCAGGTGGCAATCAAGCTGACTTAACTAGCTACCTACCTAGCCAAAACCTGGGTAGCAAGCTGAATTAACTAGCTGACTTAAATAACTGTCCTGCTTCCTAGTCAGATGAATTAACTAGCTTGCTGCTTAGCTAGCCAGCTGGCAAGTCATCTGACTTAACTAAGTGACTTAACCAGCTAGACAGCTGACTTAACTACCTAGCTACCTAGCTAGATAGGTGGATAACCAGCTGACTTAGCTAGCTGACTTAACAAGCAAGTCAGCTGGAAAGCCAGCAGACTTAACGAGATGACTTACCCAGCTAGCCAGGTGGCTAGCCAGCTGACTTAACTAGCTAGTTACCTAGCAAGCAGGCTGGGTAGACAGGTGATTTAACTAGCTGTCTTAACCAGCTAGCCAGCTGGCTACCTAGCTAACTAGCTGGATAGCCAGTTGACTTAACTAGTTGACTTAAACTAACCATCTGGCTAGCCACCTGACTCAAGTAGCCGACTTAACTAGTTAGCCAACTGGCTATCCAGCTTATTTCACTAGCTCTCTACTTTACTAGCTAGCTGGCTAGCCAGCTGACTTAACTAGATGACTTAATTAGCTAGCCAGCTGGATAGCCAACTTACTTAACTAATTTGCTACCTTGGAAGCGAGCTGACTTAAATAGTTAGCTAATTAGCTGGTTACCTAGTTATGCAGCTGACTTAAATTGTTAACTAACTAGCTAATTACCTAGCTAACAAGCTGACTTAAAAAGCTTCCTAGCTTCCTTACTTAACCAGCTAGATAACTAGTTATCTTACTCGTTATCTAAAGTGCTAGTTCGATGACTTAATCAACTGACTTAACTCATTAGCTAGCGAGCTAGCTAGCAGACTCCACCAGCTGACTTAACTCGTTAGCTAACTAGCTAGCTAGCTGACTCATACAGCTGACTTAACTCTTTAGGTAATTAGCTAGCTAGCATACTCAACCAGCTGACTCAAACCGTTTGCTAACTAGCTAGCTAGCTGACTCAACCAGCTGACTTAACCC
>NW_007261810.1:4632-6450 GCF_000164805.1 Carlito syrichta | reverse complement strand
CGAGAGAGCTAGTTGATTTAACGTGTTGGTTAACGAGTTAGCTAACTGTCTTAACAAGTTGGCTAGCAACTTTGCTAGCTGACTTCACTAGTTGGTTAATGATTTAGCTAGGTGACTTAACTAGTGGGCTGACGTGTCAGCCGAGTAGTAAGCTGGTTTAACACATTCACTGAGTAGTTGGCCAAATTGTTAGCTGGGTTTACAAATTGACTGACTAGTCAGCTGACTAGGTGGCTGGGTTATATGGTTGACTGACTATTATTTCAACTGGTTAGCTACGTTAACTAGTTGGATGGCTAGTTTTCTGACCTAACTAGTCTGCCAAGTCGGTCGACAAGTAAGCTGACCCAATTATGGGCCGACTAGTTGGACGAATAGTCTTAACTAGTTAGTCAGCTAATCAGCCAAACAGTTAGCTGATTTTAATTGGCCATCAAGTGAGCCGATTGGTCAGATGACTTAACTAGTTGGCCGACTTGTGAGCTGATTTGTCAACTGACTTAAGTATTTGGCCAGCGAGTGAGCTGACTGTTAGGCTGACTTAAGTAGTTGGCAGGTGAGTGTGCTGATTGGTCAGAAGACTTAACTAGTCGGCCAGCATGTGAACCAACCAGTAAGTCGACTAAACTATTTGGCAAGCAAGTGAACTGACAGTGAGCTGCCTTAAATAGTCGGCCAGTGAGCGAGCAGACCGGTGAACTGACTTAACTACTCAGCTGGCAAGCGAGCCAAATAGTTAGCTGACCTGTTGACTGGAAAGCGAGCTGACTGGTTAGCTGACCAGTTGGCTGGCAACTAGCTGACTAGTTATTTGAAATGATAGAAAGCAAGTAAGCCCACTAGTTAGCTGACCAGCTAGCTGAGTTGGTAGCTGACTAGTTAGCTAAGTAACGAGCTGATTTGCTAGCTGACTTAATTAGTTAGCTGACTAGCTAGCTGGCTAGCTAGCTGATATAACTAACTAGCAAACTATCTAGCTAGCTCTCTAGCTAGCTGACTTAACCAACTAGTTCAATGGCTAGTTAGCTGGCTAGCTGACATATCAATCTAGCTGACTATCTAGCTCACTAGCTAGCTGACTTAACTAGATAGCTGACTAGAAAGCTGACTAGCTATCCTAGTTAACTAGCTAGCTGAATAGTTAGCTGTCTTGCTAGTTGATTTAACTAACTAGCTGGCTAGCAAGCTGACTTAACTAGCTGACTAGCTAGTTGGCTGGCTAGCCAGCTGACATAACTAGCTAGCTACCTGGCTGGCTAGACGGCTAGCCAGCTGGCTTAACTAGCTAGCTACCTTGCTGTCTAGCTGGCTAGGCAGCTGGCTAGCTAGCTCACAGTCTGGCCACCTGGCTAGCCAACCGACTTAAATAGCCAGCAATCTATCTTGCCAGTTGGATTGCCAGCCTGCTTAATGAGCCAGTTAGCTGGCTGGCCAGCTGACTAGCCATCCAGCATAACTAGCCAGCCACCCTGCTGGTCATTTGGCTAGCCAGCCGGTTTAACTAGCTGACCACCTACCTGGTCAGCCTGCTAACCAGCTGGTTTAACTTGACAGCCACCTAGCTACCCAGCTGGATAACCAACTGACTTAGCTAGCTAGCTACCTATCTAGCCAGCCAGCTAGCCAGCTCACTTAACTAGCTGACTTAACAAGGCAGCCAGTCGGCTAGCCAGCTGACATAACTAGCTAACTACCTAGCTAGGCAGTTGGCAAGCCAGCTGAGTTAACTAGCTAGCTACCTACCTAGCTAGCTGGATAGCCAGCTGACTTAACTAGCTAGCTACCTAGCTAGCCAGTGGGCTAGCCAGCTGATCTAGC
>NW_007261810.1:0-4612 GCF_000164805.1 Carlito syrichta | reverse complement strand
CCAGCATAACTAGCCAGCCACCCTGCTGGTCATTTGGCTAGCCAGCCGGTTTAACTAGCTGACCACCTACCTGGTCAGCGTGCTAACCAGCTGGTTTAACTTGACAGCCACCTAGCTACCCAGCTGGATAACCAACTGACTTAGCTAGCTAGCTACCTATCTAGCCAGCCAGCTAGCCAGCTCACTTAACTAGCTGACTTAACAAGGCAGCCAGTCGGCTAGCCAGCTGACATAACTAGCTAACTACCTAGCTAGGCAGTTGGCAAGCCAGCTGAGTTAACTAGCTAGCTACCTACCTAGCTAGCTGGATAGCCAGCTGACTTAACTAGCTAGCTACCTAGCTAGCCAGTGGGCTAGCCAGCTGATCTAGCTAGCTGACTTAACTAGCTAGCCAGCTGGCTAGATAGCTGACATAACTAGATGACTTTGCTAGCTAGCCAGCTGTCAAGCCAGTTGTATAATTAGCTTGATGCCTAGCTATCCAGCTGACTTAAATTGTTAGCTACTTAGCTAGCTAGCTGACTTAACCTACTAGCTAACAACTCATTAGCTAACGAGTTACCAGCTGACTTAACCAGCAGACTTAACTCGTTGCATAATGAGCTATCCACGTGACTCAACAAGCTGGTTAACGAGATAATCAACAGACTAAACTGTCTGGGTAACGAGCTAGCCAGCTGAATTAACTAGCCAGCTAACAAGTTACACAGCTGACTCAACTAGCTGCCTAACGGTCTAGCCAGCAGACTCAGTTAGCTGCCTAACAAACAACCCAGTTGACTCAACTAACTGGCTAATGAGCTAACCAGATGACTCAATTAACTGACTCAAATAGCTAGCTAAAGAGCCAGCCAGCTGACTTAACTAGATGACATAACTTAGTAACTAACCCTAAACCTAACTAGCTAGCTCACTGACTCAACCAGCTGACTTAACTCGTTTGCTAACTAGCTAACTAGCTGACTCAACCCTCTAACACCACCTGTTAGCTAACAGCTAGCTACTTAACCAGCTGACTTATTATTTAGAAAGCTGTCTTAACTAGCTGACTAAGCTAGCTGACTTAACTAGATAGCTAGCTGTCTTAGCTTGCTGACTTATCAAGTTAACTAGCTGAATGTAATAGTTAGCTAACTAGTTAGCTAGCTGATTAAGTAGCTGAAATAACTACTTAGCTAACAAGTTTGATAGCAGACTTAAGTAGCTGACTTAAATAGTTAGCTAACAAATGAACTTTCTGACTTGGCTAGCTGACTTAACTAGCTAGCTAATAAGTTATCTAGCTGACTTAGCTAGCTGACTTAGCTAGTTGGAAAAAGATAGCATCAGACTTAATGGGTTGGTTAATGAGTTAGCTAACTGTTTTAACTAGTTGGTTAATGAGTTAAATATCTGCCTATACTAGTTGGTTAACGAGTTACCTAGGTGACTTAAATTTTGGCTGACGAGTTGGCTGACTAGATAGCTGGTTCAACAGGTTGCCTGACTACTAGGCTGACTTGTAAACTGGTTTAACAAGTTGGTCGATTAGTCGGCCAACTAGTTAACTTGGTTAACTACTTGACTGAGGAGTTGGCCCACTAGTTAGCTCGGATAACTTGTTGGCTGTCTTGTTGACTGACCTACAATTTGCCTGATGTAACTAGGCGGCTGACAAGTTAACTGACCTATCTTATCAGCTGACTAGTTGGTCAACTAGGTGGCCGGTTGGTTAGCTTACTTAACTAGTTGGTTGGCTAGTTATCCAATTGGTTAGCTGATTTACCTAGTCCACCAGCGACTGAGCCAACAGATTAGCTGAATTAACTAGTTGGCCGGGGAGTGAGCCTACTGGTCAGTTGACTTATATATTCGGCCAGCGAGTGAGCCAACTGGTCAGGTGACTTAACTAGTCACCCGGCGAGTGAGCTGACTGGTCAGCTGACCTAACTAGTAGGCTGGTGAGTGAGCTGAATTGTCAGCTGACTTAAGTAGTTGGCTGGGGAGTGAGCCAAATGGCCAGAAGACTTAATTAGTTGGCCGGTGAGTGAGCCAACCAGTGAGTCGACTTACTAGTCAGCCATAGAGTGAGCCAATGGGTGAGCTGCCTTAACTAGTGTGCCGACGATTGAGTCGACCAGTGAACTAACTTAACTAGTTGGCTGGCAAGTGAGCTGACTTTTTAGTTGACCTGTTGGCTGGTGAGAGAGCCAACTAGTTAGCTGACCTGTTCCCTGGTGAGTGAGATGACTAGTTTGCTGACCAGTTGGTGGGCGAGCAAGCTAAATAGTTAGCTGACCTGATGGAAAGCGAGCGGGCCCACTAGTTAACTGACCAGCTAGCAGAGTTCCTAGCCAACTAGTTAGCTAAGTAAGTAGCTGATGTGCTAGCTGTCTTATATAGCTATCTGACTAGCTAGCTGGCTAGCTAGCTAACATAAGTAGCTAGCAAACTAGCTATCTAGCTGTCGACCTAGCTGACTTATCTAGCTAGCTAACTGTCTAGTTAGCTGGCTGGCTGACTTAACTATCTAGCTGACTAGCTGGCTAACTAGCTAGCTCACTTAGCTAGCTAGCTGACTAGGAACCTGACTAGCTAGCTGACTTAACTAGATAGCAGAATAGTTAGCTGACTTCTTAGCAGACTTAACTAGCTAGCTGGCTAGCTAGCTGATTTAACTTAACTAGCAGACTACCTATTTGGCAGGTTAGCTGGATAGCCAGCTGACTTAACTAGCTCCCTATCTGTCTGGGTAGATGGCTAGCCAGCTGGCTTAACTAGCTAGCTACCTGGCTGGCTAGCCAACAAGGCTGCTGGCAAGCTAGCTAGTGGGCTGGCCAGCTGGCTAGACAGTCGACTTAAATACCCAGCTGGGTAGCTGGCCAGTCAGATAGAAAGCCGGCTTAACTAGCCAACTGACTCGCTAGCCAGCCCGCTAGCCTCCCAGCTTAACTAGGCAGCGACCCTGCTGGTCAGCCGGCAAGCTAGCCAACTTAACTAGACGGCCACCTAGCTGGCAAGCCTGCTAACCAGCCAGCTTAACTTGCCAGCCACCTAGCTAGCCAGCCAGCTAAACAGCTGAATTAACAAGCTGACTTAAGTAGATAGTCAACTGGCTAACCAGTTGGCTTAACTACCTAGCCACCTAGCTATCCAGCCAGCTAGCCAGTTGACTTAACTAGCTGACTTAACCAGCTAGCCAGCAGGCTAGCCAGATGACATACCTAGCTAGCAACATACATAGCCAGGTGACTAGCCAGTGGAATTTCTAGTTGAGTTAAACTGCTAGCCAGCTGACTAGCAAGCTGAATTAACTAGCTGACTTAACTACCTAGCCATCTGGATAGCCAGCTGACTTAACTAGCTGACATAACCAGCTAGCCAACTGACTTGCCAGCAGACTTAACTAGCTAGTCACCAAGCTAGGAGACTGGGTAGCCAGTTGACATAACTAGCTGACATAAAAAGTTAGCCAGCTGGTTAGCCAGCTGACTTAAATAGCTAGCTACCTAGCTAGCCATTTGGCAAGCCACTAGAATTAACTAGCTGACATAACCAGCTATTCAGCTCGCTAGGCAGCAAACTCAACTAGTTTGACTAGTTAGCCAGGTGACTAGCCAGCTGACTTAACAAGTTTATATCACTAGCTAGCTGGGTGGTTAGCCAGCTGACTTAACTAGCTAGCCACCTAGCTAGCGAGTTGGCTAGCCGCTTGGCTTAACTAGCTAACATAACCAGCTAGCCTGCTGGTTAGCCAGCTGACTCAACTAGCTGACTTAACTAGGTAGCCAGCTAGCTAGCCAGCTGACTTAACTAGCTAGCAACCTAGATAGCCAGCTGGCTGTCCGCCCGACTTAACTAGCTGACGTAACCAGGTAGCCAGCTGGCCAGCGAGCTGAATAAACAAGTTGACTTAACTAGCTAGACAGGTGTCTAGCCAGCTGACTTCACTAGCTGTCTTAACCAGCTAGCCAGATGGCAAGCCAGTTGACTTAACAAGCTAGCTACTTAGCCAGCCAGCTGGGTAGCCAGCAAAATTAACTAGCTGACTTTACTAGCTAGCCAGCTGGCATTCCAGCTGACTTAACTATCTTGTTACCAAGCTAAACAGCTTGATTGCAAGCTGACTTAAACAGTTGACTTATCAAGCTAGCCAACTGGCTAGCCACCTGACTCAACTAGCTGACTTAACTGTTAGCCAGCTGGTTACCCAGCTGAATTAACTAGCTCTCCACTTAGCGAGCCATCTGGCTAGACAGCAAACTTAACTAGTTGACTTAATTAGCTAGAGAGCTGGCTAGCCAACTGATTAAACTAGCTCACTACTTTGCTAGTCAGCTGGCTAGCCAGCTGAGTTAACTAGCTGACTTAACTAGCAATCTACCTACCTAGCCAGCTGACATAAAGAGTTAGCTGACTAGCTAGCTGCCTAGCTAGCCAGCTGATTTAAATAGCTGACTTAACTAGCTAGCCATATTGCTAGCCAGCTGACTTAACTAGTTGACTTAACCAGCTAGCCAGCTGGGTAGCCAGCTAACTTAACAAGCTAGATACTTAGGTAGCCAGCTGGGTAGCCAGCTAAATTAACTAGCTGACATAACTAGCTAGTAAGCTGGCTAGCCAGCTGACTTAA